>NC_132898.1:32108924-32158924 GCF_030463535.1 Salminus brasiliensis
GCTGGGCCACTGCTGAACTGTACCACTGCCTGCCTGCACAGCCAGTACTTCCACTGCCTAGTCACAAGGGGGCCCAGTCTCATTGCGAATGATTGAGTGGCTTGCGAGCAGCTTTTGACAGACGGCCTGGTGAGTGTTCCTTCATCGAGAGGAGCAGAGTGCGTGAGAGTGTGTGACATTTACCTCTGTCAGAACTGGTCAGAACTGGCCCTTGAAATACTTTGATATTAGCAAAACCACCAGTGGTCAATTAACCCATAATGCTTTGCTTGCTGACTCACCACATCACTCCCTCTTCCTGTCTCTTCAAGTCCAGTTCCATCTTCTCTGTCCTGAGGACAGCCTGCCGTATCAGTACTGCTTAAACTAGGGTGACCAAAGAACACTGGGGACACACAGGCGCCCAGCCATGGTTAGGATGTTGTGGCCAGGGGGGCTTCAAGTAGGCCATAGGTCAAGTTGTAGAGCCATAGCAGTGTGTATGTGTGAGGGTGGGAGGGACCTAAATACCTTGCACACAACGCTAGTACATTAACATATACATATTAATATATATTAATAAATATAAATCATCTACGTTCAGTTTTTTTATCACTATATAAAAAATATATAAATACATAAAGAATCACTGTTTCAGTTTAAAGAGTCTGATGTAGTGTGTAAACACTTTAAAAAGGTGCTCTATACTGCATTTATTCAGTATTTTTACAGTATTTTACATGTATATTTATTTTTATATGTAAGTATAAAGTGGTTGGGCTAACAAAATGCTCAGATGTGGTTTTACAACCCTGTTAATATATTGATATATATAAATGATCTATGTTCAGTTTTTTTTTTATCACAATAAATATATAAAATAAATGCAATACAAAACCCAAAAATAATAAATAATTAAAAATAAATTCACTGGATACTTTTTAGTCTTCCGCTTGGTTTTAGAACTGATTAGTGTTTCCTAAAACTTAATATTTTTACTGATTTTATTTATTTTATATATATATATATATATATATATATATATATATATATATATTAATTATTATTATTATTATTATCATTATTATTACTATTTTACTTTTATTATTTTTACTGATTTTATTTTCTTTTCTTTTATATTTATATATAAATGCATATATATATATATATATATATATATATATATATATATATATTACTTTTTGACATCATTTGAATCTGACAGTTGTTCTGTATATTCTCTCAGAATTTCATCATTAGGATTTCATCCTGTCCACTGTATCTCTGTATCTCCTCCTTCTTTTCCAAGTCTACCTGTCTTCTTTCTTCAGTGATCTCTCTCACTCTTCCCGTGGAAGTTCTGCCGTTTCCTTGACAACTCTGGCTGAGCCGAGTGTAGATACTGGACCTGATTCTTTGAAGGCAAAAACAGGAACATGACTTGGCCAATTTCTTCTACAGACACACTCTCCTGTCCATCTGGATTCGTCCTTTACTGCAGTACTCTCGGCCGAAGTGATCAGATATCCCCGTTTGGAAGCAGTTCAGAGCTTTAGCATTTCCCTGCACTTCTGGACTTCTGACCAACAGTTAATTAACCCTTAGTCGCAGTCATCAGCAGTGCAAGCATCATTCCGTATTCAGTTCTCACTCAGATTTGAGTTCGTATCGGAGCCTGGCTGACGTAGCTGGCCGATAACATTAGCCAAATGACCAGCCATGGTTCTGTTGGCACAGGGGAAAACATAATGCCTCAATAAAAGACTCAGATCGTGTAAAACTGCATCTTCCTCTCAGTGTAAAGAGTCTGATGTAGTGTGTAAACACTGTCAAAGTTGCCCTAGAGTGCATTTATTCAGTAATTTTACAGTATTTCATATTTCTGATGTATGACCTAGACTCATATTAGCATAAGCAAATGTACACAGTGTGATAATCATGACATTTTAGATTATATGTGAACATATTCATGTTATTTTTGTAATTAATCTCAGGTCTTACTGGTTGGTTTTGCTGTCTTTTCTGGCTCCAGTCAGCACGGTGTTCTGGTAGCTGGCTGAAGAGACTGTAGTACAGATATTGTCATTATTATTATCTTCATTAGTTATTATTATTATTATTATTATTATTATTATTATCATTTCTAGTTTGTAGGTGGAAGAGAAGATGTTCAATGTAATTTGTGAGGGATGGCCCCGTCTCACCAAAAACACACACATGCTAGGTGGCTATGCTATGTTGTCCCTATATGTGAGTAAATTAGCACTTTGGACTGGGACCCTGTCCAGGTGGCTATTCCTGCCTTGCGCATAATGATTCCTTTCGGGGCTCTGGACCCTTGCCAGCATCCAAGCCTGAGAACCATGACATGGATGATTTCTCAGTGCAAACTGACATGTAACCAAGAGCTACATTAGCCCGCACATGTCACTGAAACACGTGGGGAATGCAGCATATGGCGTTTTCGGCATGCTTTGCCATGTTTAGCACAAGGCCAGGGAGACTGTCCACGTCCCCAGGCCGCCTCGCAAGACATTTGAGGAGCGGCGGGCTCGGGTGACGCTCAGTGCTGTTAATATTATGGATTGCAAACAAACACACACACGCATGTATCCACCTGTCAAAGTGCAGGGCATCCAAACTGTAGAACCGTCTAGTTTTGCCACCTGCTGAAGAACCCCCCACCATACGCTGTTAACCCCCCTCCATTTCCACCTGCCACACGTGAATAACAGGTGTTGTCATGCGGAGAGTAAAGCTAGAGGAGATCAATGCTTTGTCTCGGCATCGTCACAACGCAACACGTCCCCTAATCTGCCCTCGCATTGGGCCACATTACAGCCCCATACACTTAACTTAATGAGCTCACCCAGCTACGGACATACACACACACACTGCCTCTGCTGCAGCCCTGCCTATACCCTGAATAAGACCACGTCCCGACCACGATATCTGGCCGTTGGTACAGGGAATACATGAAGGATCCTTCTCTGGGTCTTTTCCTAGCCTGTATGCTATCTCACACAGGCTCAAGCTAGGGGCAGTGGTGGCTCAGCAGTTAGAGCTCCAGGCTACGGATGATGGGGTTGTGGGTTCAATACCCGGGCTCCCATTGTTGCCACTGTTGGGCCCTTGGCAAGACTCTTCACCACTGCCGCGTGTGTGTGGGCTTTAGCTGTGCTAGAAAGCCGAGGTGTTCTTAGCATGACTGTGTCAGCACATGTGACCGAGGCAGACGTATCTGTGGTCAAGGGTCAGCTTAAGCCATAATACCCTCTACACACAGGTACCGGTTAGTGGTGTTGGATTCTGCTGGTCCAGCTGTGCCCACTGTGCTTACTGCTATCCTCCTTCCTCACACCTTTCTAGCAACTTCACAGCAGCTGTGGTCAGACTCCCTGATGTTTGAGGTCAGTGGCCTTCAGCCCCAGTTCACTGGACTTCATGCACTGCACTTTTTTTGTACATTTTAGGCCAGTTTCCAAAGTGCTCTTCTGCTTATTTAACTTTGAGCTACCAACGGTGACCCACTTCACTGTCTGAATGCCCCGTTAGACAGCCGTCCTCAGTGAAGTGCTTTCAGTAACTACGCTATTGACCTTGTGTACATGACCTCAGTCATTTTTGCTGACCTCTATATCGTCCATTGTGTTCACTAGCATAGTTGTTTACATAAGAATGAACCACCAGAATGTGTACAGCTCCCATTTCTCTCCAGTGCTCTGCTTGAACATCAGTTTTGGCACCCCACATTTTAGCCAAAAGTTTGTGGACACAGCTTTATTAGCCCAATACATCGCTTGTAGACCAAATATCTTTTTGGTACAACACATTTTACCACACACCTATACCACAGTGACACCTTAGCAACCACCTGGGATGTCATAGCAACCAGTGAGAACCACTTAAGTTGCGATTCCTTCATGTTTATGTTGCTTTTTAAAAGGGTGTAATTATGCATCCTTAATTATGCATACATTACTTATTAAAATGACCATAAAATACCATTTAGCATCACAATATATTGTCCAGAAAAAATAGGATATCATTCCTGTCCAGTGAGAAAACAGGTATCTCCAAAATAGAAGCTTTACAGGAGAAGGAAAACCTTCTAAACGTTGAATGGAAGTCAATGTACCATTATTTTTTATTTACACAGTGTACAGAGCAGCCACAGGACTCAAAGGATGGCGGAAACTAAGAACGGACAGCAGCGATATATTGATATATATGTGTATTTAAAAGTAAATAAATAATGACAGCTCTGATCTTGTGTCTAGCCAGACTACAAAGCAGGCGAGAGACTTTGAGTTGTCCTGTTGTATCTGTCCTACAACAGGTCTACACCAGCCTCTCAGAAGAAGAGAACATTTCTGATAAAATAGTAAAATAGGTCAAAAAAACAGACAAATAAGAAGGAATGGATGCTGCGGCCTGAGTGGCTCTGTGCAGCTGCCGTTCTCTCAGTGCTTTGGGACTCGGCTTTCCTTTATTCCCCTTGTTTAAAAAAAGAAGAAGAAAAAAAAGAACCCTCTCTCCCGCTAAGCCTTACGGGAGGTCTCTGTCACTATCTCATTCTCTTAAAGAAGCCTTAAGCTGTGTTCGCTGCTCTGAACAATAGATTCACATAGAGCCCAAAATAGCCCTACTTGCTGTGCAAGCTAACGTTAATCCCAGTCACTCTAGAACAGACCTCCACTGCTTTTTTTGGGGGGATGATTTTGCTTTGTGTTCCTGACTGGGATCAGACCTGCACTTGCAGTATCACTGGCTTCATAAAGACCCTTTAAACTGCTGTGTTACTATAGTTAGTGCTGTAGTCACCAGCTAATTAAGGTGGAATTTGACTGCTGGGGAATCATTTATGGCTGATATTATTATGACTTGGTTGAACTTTGTGTTCTCACACCATATAAGAACCACATTTGCTTCCATAAGCCTTTAACAGGCATGGTAGACCTTTTTATGGTCAAACTGCTGTGGTAAAAAACTGGTCAACACTCATCTTCGGCTGCTTGACCTTATTCCCTTCGTTGAATAGAGTGTGTAATGCCGATTATATCCACAGGGTGGCAGTGGTGTAGAATTCATTCAGTCGCATTGTTTGAAAGCTGAGAAAAAAAGTCTATTAGTTTGACACAGCTCTTCAGACATTAGCTCTAAGCTAAACACAGCACAATTCGATTTTGGTTTAATGGCAGAAACGCAACAATAAAATGTATCTCTGTGTTACCCTGTATGTGACCGCTCGGTTGAGTTGCCCTGTTAGGGTAAACAGAATTGGACACTAACAGTTAGCTCAATAGAAACACTGAAAAGGACCCAAAACAAAACAAAAAACCCTAAAAAGTTACTAAATGAGGATTGAGGAACATCAATAAATATTGTTTTTGCAAATAATGAATTAATTTAATTATTATTAATTAAAAGGTTCAGGGCAGAGCACATTAGCGCTGTTTAACGCTGTTTACGCCTCACCTCAACACACTTTGGTCATCTTCACCCCTTAATGTGCAAGTTTCCAATATGGCCAGAAGGTGGGAGAGCAGCAGATACTGAATTTGGATATACTCTATCAAAACCTTGTATCTTGAAAATGCCAACTTTACAGGAGAAGGAAAAACCTTCTTAGCTTTCAATGGAAGACGATGTAAAAAATATTTAATCAATATTTATATTATTAATAATAATAAGAAAAAAAAAAAATATATATATATTATATATATATATAATATATATATAATAAAAATATCTAATAATATGATGAGTATGTTATAATAATAATGGCATTTTGGAGCATTTCTATTGGTTCATCATCATGAAATCGTGATACAATATGAAGAACAAGTGGCAGATTCACATTATGGAAGGAGGAAAGTCACACACGTTTTTTGCGTGACAGTGGTGTTCAATCATGATGATGACAAAGACATGATCTATCATGCACCCCCAGCTAGCACACATATTAAGGAGCCACCGTTTTGCAGGCAGGCATGCCTGTGTTTTCTGGCCAGCGTTGCTCCAGTGCCTCTCAGTTCCACTTGTCATATTGGGTTAGGGTTTAGAGTCCCACTGCAAAAGTGGGAAAATTTGATGTTGTGCATTTACTTACTTCAAACCTTCCAAATACACGATATGTCCACATATTTGTGGACACCTTTTCTAAGGAATGGCTTCATTCAGCTACTTTAACTTGCACCCATTGCTGACACAGATGTGCAAATGCACACACACACACACACACACACATACAGCTTGTCTAGTCCCTGTAGAGAAGAAGTACTGCCAATAGAAAGACTCTCTGGAGCAGATCAACATCATGAAGCTATTGGCACCATGCTGCCTAATGCCAGGCGTGGGCTAGTAGAGGGGTATAAAGACCCCGAGCATTGAGAGCTGTGAAGCAGTGAAAGTACTGTGTTCTCTGGAATGATGGATGGATGGATGGATGCAATCAAACCCTCACAGCAATGCTCCTTCTCCAAAATCTAGTAGAAAGCCTTGAAGCCTGGACAGTAGAGACGGTTACTCCAACAAAAGCAGGAGAAACTCTTTTTAATAGCCTTGATTTCAGAAGAAACAATGAATAATGAGCAGGTGTCCCAATACTTTTGTCCTTTAATTGTAATTTCTCTCTGTACCTTGCTCAATCTTCAGACTCACCCCCCCCCCTTTCTCTCTCTCCCTTGTTTGCTCTGTCTCTCCTCCCCTCTCTGCCTCTCTCTCTCCTCTCCCCTCCTGCCTGTCTCTCGGCCGGTGGAGCCAGTGTCTCCCTCCTGCTCCCAGTCTGCAGAGTTTCGCTCCACTGGCCGGACAGCGCAGCCTGAGCCGGAGTCGCTCGTTTATTCTCTGGCTTACTGTCATTCGTCAGGGACTTAGAGACGGAGAGAGAGAGAGAGTGCAGCTCTCTCTGCCTTTATCTCTCTCTCTCTCTCTCTCTCTCTCTCTCTCTCTCTCTCTTTTCTGCTCCACTCTGTCCGGTGCTCTCGTCGATCTGCACTAGCTTTCTGCTATGCTTCGTGCGACATGAGCCTACCATCCTTGAAGATTCACCTGCAGAATGGGGTCTACTTTAACACTTACATGTACCAGGTAGGGGGGGCAGGAAGACCCACTTGCTTCAGTGCTTGTGATGTTGTCATTGATGTTATTCACATGATGTCAGCTGCCATGGGTGTCTCTCACCTCGTCCAATAGGCTCGCAGATAACTTTGTAGTACACAACTGTGTGTGTATGCATGTGTGTGTGTGTGTGTGTGTTTTTGCACAGATGCTCTGTTTTACTTTTAGCCATTTTTTTTTAACACTTGCTTGGCACCATGCTGCCTAATGCCAGGCGCGGGCTAGTAGAGGGGTATAAAGCCCCCCAGCATTGAGCTGTGGAGCAGTGGAAGAACTGTGTCTCTGGAGTGATGGATGGTGGTGCTCCATCCAGTATTTTTGAATGGGGTGAGTTGGTGAGGACTTGGGGATGAGGTGACTTTATGGATGCTCTCTTCCCTGGACAGCAGTTCAGTAAAAAACTCCTTTTTAATACCCTGAATTTTTAAACAGACAACAAATGAGTGTCCCAATACTTTTGTCAAATTAGTGTATGCAGTTAAGTAAGGTAAATGCAATAGTAGTTCTCCTCCAAGCGCGTTAAGAAGAAGAAGCATGTGCTAGCCCTGCCCTCATCCTCCTGGCGCTGTTGGGAGCATGCGATGGAGTGAGCCCTGTGTAGTGGGTGATAATTGGCAGTGAGGAAATCGGGGAGAAAAAGGATGTGTTCAGTAGTACTGTGTTACTGTGCAGTCGCAGCATCCCTAGGCTAAGTCTTCAACTCTGGAGGACTGAAGTTCTGAGCAATGGTGTCTCAGCGGTTGGCGTAAGCGGCTCGGTGATGACTCACAGTGTGAGAGAGGCAGGATGTAGAGGCAAGGTGTGAAGCCATGCAGTTGCTCCAGAAGCGCACCATTTCAATGCAGGCGAGTGGATCATCCGAGCTCTGGCCGCCACCGAACCATCTGTCAGTCACAGCTTCCCCGCATCACCTAAACCCTGGCTTTAAATTCAGGCTAGGTCACCACCCTGACCACACTAGCCCATGTTGACTACACTGGACTTACATCCTTGACCTTTTTAATAAACTGGCAGTGATTAGCTGGCAGTTTGCTGGACGGTTGAAGTAATGACGGGGGTAATAGGGTGTTTAGAAGATGAGATGGTGTAAATGGACATTGGATAGGAGATAGAGTAATGAGTCGTTGAGGAGGTGGGGTGGAGTAATGGGGTGTTGAGAATATGGGATGGAGTAACTGGACTTGAGGAGAAAAGGAGTTATGGGATGTTGAGATGGGGTAGAGTAATGGGGTGTTGAGATGGGGTGGAGAAATGGGGTATTGAGGAGATGGGGTGGAGTATTAGGGTGTTGAGGAGATGGAGTGGAGTAATGATGTTTTGAAAAGATGGAGTGGACTAATGGGGTGTTGACATGGAGTGAAGTAATGGGGTGTTCAAGAGACTGGGTGTAGTAATGGGGTGTTGTAGAGATGGAGTAGAGTGATGGGGTGTTAAGGAGATGGGGTGCAGTAATGGGGTGTTCAGGAGACTGGGTGGAGTAATGGGGTGTTGTAGAGATGGAGTAGAGTGATGGGGTGTTAAGGAGATGGGGTGCAGTAATGGGGTGTTCAGGAGACTGGGTGGAGTAATGGGGTGTTGTAGAGATGGAGTAGAGTGATGGGGTGTTAAGGAGACAGGGTGGAGCAATGGAGTGTTGAGAAGATGGAGTGCATTAATGGGGTGTTTAGGAGATGGGGTGGAGTAATGGATTGTTGAGGAGAGTGGAGTAATGGGCTGTTGAGGAGATGGGGTGGAGTATTAGGGTGTTGAGAAGATGGAGTGGAGTAATGATGTGTTGAGGAGATGGGGTGGAGTATTAGGGTGTTGAGGAGATGGGGTGGAGTATTAGGGTGTTGAGGAGATGGGGTGGAGTATTAGGGTGTTGAGGAGATAGGGTGCAGTATTAGGGTGTTAAGGAGATAGGGTGCAGTATTAGGGTGTTGAGGAGATGGGGTGGAGTATTAGGGTGTTGAGGAGATAGGGTGCAGTATTAGGGTGTTAAGGAGATAGGGTGCAGTATTAGGGTGTTGAGGAGATGGGGTGGAGTATTAGGGTGTTGAGGCGATAGGGTGGAGTATTAGAGTGTTGAGGAGATAGGGTGCATTATTAGGGTGTTAAGGAGATAGGGTGCATGATTAGGGTGTTGAGGAGATGGGGTGCAGTATTAGGGTGTTAAGGAGATGGGGTGGAGTAATGGGGTGTTGAGGAGATGGAGTGGATTAGTGGGGTGTTGAGGAGATAGGGTGCAGTATTAGGGTGTTAAGGAGATGGGGTGGAGTAATGGGGTGTTGAGGAGATGGGGTGGAGTAATGGGGTGCTGAGGAGATAGGGTGGAGTATTGCTCCATCAGTAGTCACAGCTCTGGACTTGTGATGGTCAGGTGATGCTGTCAGAGCCGAGTCTGTGCTCTAACAGAGCTCCATATTTAGTGCTGTGGCAGGCGTCCAGTTCTGCCCGTGTCCAGCATGTGTGTACGTTTATTACTGATTAAAACCAAGCTGGCCTCTGCTGTTTTTGGCCCTATGAGGGCTTACCATTATACTAAGCAGTGTGAGTGTGTGTGTGTGTGTGTGTGTGTGTGTGTGTGTGTGAGAGGTTTATGAAGTCCATCATTCAGTGCATACATGCAGTTACACTTATATAAAGCACCCGGGTCACATTATTATTAATAATATTAATATTAGATACAGTTTAGAAAACAGTATACATAACCAACAGGTCCTATGCATGACCTTTAAGTCAGTGTGTGTGTTTTGTGTGTGTGTGAGTGTGTGTGTGTGTGTGTGTGTGTGTGACACCACAAGCTTTTGCTGCACTAACCTTCATACATGGACCTGTGTTTTGCACTGGGAGGCAATGATGCCGTCTCAGCCTGAATACACAAGACTTACTGTACTCTTCCTGTCAATACCATCCCCCAGAGAGAGAGAGAGAGAGAGAGAGAGAGAGAGAGTTAGAGAGAGAGAGAGAGAGAGAGAGAGAGAGAGAGAGAGAGAGAGAGAGTTAGAGAGAGAGAGAGAGAGAGAGAGAGAGAGAGTGAGAGAGAGACATTGAGAGAGAGAGAGAGAGACTAACGAGAGAGGGAGAGAGAGAGCGAGACAGAATGAGAGACAGAGAGAGACAGTGAGAGAGACAGAGAGAGACAGTGAGAGAGAGAGAGAAAGACAGTGAGAGAGAGAGAGTGAGAGAGAGACAGTGAGAGATAGAGAGTGAGAGAGAGACAGTGAGAGATAGAGACAGTGAGAGAGAGACAGTGAGAGATAGAGAGACAGTGAGAGAGAGACAGTGAGAGATAGAGAGACAGTGAGAGAGACAGTGAGAGAGAGACAGTGAGATAGAGACAGTGAGAGAGAGAGACAGTGAGAGAGAGACAGTGAGAGATAGAGAAACAGTGAGAGAGAGAGACAGTGAGAGAGAGACAGTGAGAGAGAGCAGGCTTGTGGAGGAAGTGAAGGTGTTTAGGTTTGTCTGTGGTTTAATGAAGAAGACAGGAATGTGAAGCTATTTTGAGGGCAGGGATCAGAGAACAGGCGAGGAGGAACAGAGCCGAGGAAGAGGAGGAGGAAGAGTTCTCTTGTTCTGCACACCGCCGTCGCTGAGCCGCTGTTCTTCCTGTGTGACGCGGAGTTTGATAGGAGATGTTTCCTCTGCGTGTCTCTGGTGAAGGCTGTTCCCAGCTCTGTCAGAGAGAGTCATGTTGTGAAAATGAGCCCTCACTCAGCTCGAGCTCCTGCAGCAGTACTGAGAGAAAGCAGCAGAGGAGAGACGGAGGAGAGACTGAGGAGAGATGGAGGAGAGACTGAAAAGAGATGGAGGAGAGACAGAAAAGAGATGGAGGAGAGACTGAGGAGAGACGGAGGAGAGACGGAGGAGAGACTGAGGAGAGATGGAGGAGAGATGGAGGAGAGACAGAAAAGAGATGGAGGAGAGACTGAGGAGAGACGGAGGAGAGACGGAGGAGAGACTGAGGAGAGATGGAGGAGAGACAGAGGAGAGACTGAGGAGAGATGGTGGAGAGACGGAGAGATGGAGGAGAGACTGAGGAGAGATGGTGGAGAGACGGAGAGATGGAGGAGAGACTGAGGAGAGATGGTGGAGAGACGGAGAGACTGAGGAGAGATGGTGGAGAGACGGAGAGATGGAGGAGAGACTGAGGAGAGACTGAGGAGAGATGGAGGAGAACAGAGAGGAGAGAACCCAAACCCCTCCCACTACAACCAAAACCCCTCCCACTACAACCAAAACCCCTCCCAGTACAACCAAAACTCCTCCCAGTACAACTAAAACTCCTCCCAATACACCACAACATTTTTCCCAGTACAACCAAAACCCCTCCCACTACAGCCAAACCCCCTCCCACTACAACCAAAACCCCTCCCATTACAGCCAAACCCCCTCCCAGTACAACCAAAACCCCTCCCACTACAACCCAAACCCCTCCCACTACAACCAAAACTCACACGAAGGGATGCTTAATTTGGGCTTGTTCAGTTCGGTCCAGCAGCAGGTGGACTGGTGTAGTGGATGACCCTTAGTCGTTTAGTGTGCGGTGGACTGGGCATCTCTCAGGTGTCTCTCTCTCTCGCTCTCTCTCTCTCTCAGGTGATTATCAGTAGAGCTGAAGCTTGTCTGGAGCTCACCAGCTCAGGCCTGGTCTCTGGAGAGCCGCCAGCACCTTCACATCATCCATATGATGGACTACTGCTGTCTGTCACTTGGGGTCTGTTAGTTTCTAACAGATTTGTTTCTTTCCACTCCTCTCTGTTTCCCTCCGTCTCCCATCTGCCTGTCCCCCATTTCTGTCTCCATCACTGCCTAACTCTCTTATCTGCCGCCGCTCTCCTCTCGGATGCTTTGCACACTCTTGTGGAATCAGTAAAACATTTTGTTTTTTCAGGACTTTCCATTTAATTCTCACACTAACTGACGATTACCGCAGAGTGCCAGGACTGACTTATGTCTTTTGGGAGTTCGTAGTATTGCAGTGGTTAATATCAAACAAACTCTGGGTTCTTATGATCCAAACCACAACATTTCTGCATGAAACGTTACCGTGTACCGTTACCATGACCACTATTTCACTGTGTCTGACTCTCGGGTGCTGAAAATGCTCTGACTGTACTGACTGCAGCCTTTCTTAGCTATTTGTTAACTAAGTAAAACAACGTGAATACCCCGAATCTATCAATTATCTATCAGAGATCACGTGATCAATGGGACAGAGATAGGTCTGTCACAAATTGTCCCAGAAATAATCATTATTTTTAGTTATCACATAATTATACAATATAATTATTATATTAAGTATTTTTATTATTAATATTTTACAATATCATTTTATTATACAATTATACAATATTATTTTATTATACAATTTTATATTTGTATTATTTTATTTAGATTATATTGTTTTATTTTTGTTTTATTATTTATATATTTTTTATTGTCATACAGTTATATACATCATATTTTATTATTGTATTAATATATTTTATTTTATTATTGAATTTTATATTTGATACTTATTATTATTATACAATTTAATTTAATCATTTAATAACACACTTTTATGTTGTTTTATGTTGTTTTGATAATTTTAGCATTTTTAATTAAGTAAATTCAGTGCGTCAATGTCCACTGTTTTTGTGCCAGAGGCAATCAAATCTCCGGTCAATTTTCGTAAAAACCTCCATCCTGGCCTTTCGGGAAAGCCTCTGATGTAACTTCAAAGGGATTTACAGTATAATGGTAGCCGGAGTGATTTATTGGCCCCTTTCAAGCACCACCAATGGCATTTCTTATACAACATAGAAGCCGCTGGCTGCTGACTGTTAAGCTGTCCAATCACCACCTTGTTCAAACCACTTTCCACACGCCCCCTAGTGGCCGTTGTACTATCAGAATGCAAATCCACCATAACAATAGATCCATATACACAAGCCAAAGCATTACGACTGCTCACAGAGAAAGTGAATAATGTCGATTATCATGTTGCAACGACGCATGTCAGGGTCGGGATGTACACCAATCAGCCATAACATTAATACCTCCTACCTAATATTGAGTAGGCCACAACAGATCTGACCTTCGAGGCATGGACTGGTATCTGGAACCAAGGCGGCGACCACAGAGGCAAGGTGGGGCATAAATGAGCATAAATGAGCCTAAGATGCAACTCCAGCCCCTGAGGAGTGGAGAGGGTAAAGGGCCTTGCTCAAGGGCCCAACAGTGGCAGCTTGCCGATCCCGGGAATCAAACCCACAACCCTGTTATCAATAGCCTGGTACTTTGCCCCACCGCTGAGCCACCACTGCCCCACAGTGCCTTCACAGTTTCAAATGGAAGAACCTTCAAAGGTTTCTTGAGGAACTTATACTTTTAACAGTGGAGACTGGGATTTCTGCCACTGCTGGTAGACCCGTATGACCATATGCTTCCATATTCCCGCAGATTCAGCTCCTTCCTTCACACTATGGTGGCTTTGGCCACGCCCTCACTTCTCACCCTCACTGCACTGCACCTCCTCTTCTCAACCCATGAATCCCGTCACACACCCGCATTAATTTATAGCCTCATCATTCTCGAAGCTGCAGTTACTACCACCTTAAACATGCAAGGTAACATGCAGGGAGCTTATATCTAAACAGCAGTTTAGCCCCGCCCACTCACAGTTAACTTAAGTGTTACACATTGGACTGCTTTTCTGAACGAGACTTAGTACAGGGCAGCCAATCAGAACAGGGGTCATTTAAATGGATTAGTCCTAATCTCTTAAAGGCACAGTGACCAAAACAGCCTGTTTAATAGTAAAGAGCAAACAGAGGTTTTATATAAAATAGTTTTATAAAAATGGCTTTTTTATTTATGGCTGTTTTAGCTCCTAAAACAGTGCGAACTGAGGGGAAAAGGGACACTGTAGGATACGGCCGCTGTAATATCGGATTTCAGCTTTCTGCTGTGTTTGCTCTTTTAGCTCTTTTGATCCAAACATGTAGACCCTGCACTAAAATCCAGCCTGTAGTTTTCCTGCCAAATCACTGTTACACGAATCCCTGCTTCACTCAAGGGGTTTGTCACTGACACCGGGAAGGCGGATATATGGATCTATTTTGAGACTTTGCAGTGCATCAGTCTCGCTTGATGTGCCGCTGACCTATGAGGTGGACTGTCAGTGACAAGTAATGACACAAGGTGACGTCGTACATACATATACAACAGCACCGCCGGGACTGTTTGCTGGTAATTCGGTCATCTGCACCGCATCCGTTACTTAGCCGAACCATCTGGTGCCACCCTCGGCCGGTTGATTGAACGTTTGCTGTTAATTTGGCTTATTTGATGTTTTTTCCTGCTTTGCCACTTTTTCACCCACATTTTAGGATCGTGATGTTTCATGACTGAGCTGGCGTGCAGGTCCAGACCATGTGTTGTGGCAAAGGCAGACACACTCGACTAGACTACAAGCTCTGATTGGGTTTGTGTGTGTGAGAGAGAGTGATTGTACAATGTTTTACTCTATTTGTAGGGACCCATTGTCCAAAATTTCCCGGGAATGATAGGAAAACATACTGATTGTGGGAACACTTTTTTCTTTTTTTTGCTTTGATTGCAGTTTTTACAAATACACTACATGGACAAAAGTATTGGGACACCTGTTCACTCGTTTTTTCTTAAATCAAGAGTGTTTAAAAGAGTTGATCCTGTTTTTGTTGGAATAACTGCCTCTACTCTCCAGGGAAGAAGACTATCTACAAGGTTTTGGAGGAACATTGCTGTGAGGTTTTGATTGCATTCAGCGATTAGAGTGTTAGTGAGGTCAGGATATTGGATGATGATGATCACCACTCAACCTCATCATCCCCAACTCATCCCAAAAGTACTAGATGGAGCTCCACCATCATCATTCCAGAGAACACAGTTCTTCCATTGCTCCACAGCTCCTCAATGCTGGGGGGCTTTATTTATACCCCTCTAGCCCACGCCTGGCATTAGGCAGCATGGTGACAATAGGTTCATTATGTTCATCTGAGAGATCTTATTCTATTGGCAGTACTTCTCTACAGACACTAGACCAGCTGTGTATTTGCACATCTGTGTCAGCAAAGGCTGCAACATAGTGCAAAGCAGTCTCCTGGGATGAGATGGGGAGTTGGCGATGATGTAGGGAGGTGGTCATCTTTCTGACCTCAACTTTCTGACCTCATTAAGGGTCTTGCCGTTGAATGCAATCTAATCCTTAGATCTAGTTGAAAGCTTTCTTCCCTGGACAGTCGAGACAGTTACTCCAACAAAAGCAGGATACACTCTTTTATTAACCTTGATAGCCTTGGTGTCCCAATACTTTTGTCCATATAGTGTATTTAAGCTGGACCTTAGGATAAAATACGGGGATAAAATGTAAGGATGTTTAATATTGAACTTCCTGGCACTGTTGGTGCTAGCTCTCCCTCACCTGCCCCAGTAACAGTATCAGTAACCTGGCAACTCTCTCTCTATTTAATGTCCATCACTGCTCTGTCCGGCTGACCCCCGCTGTTAGACCACGTAACCCTAATCTTCTCTGATTCGACAAGAGAAGCTGAGCTGAGCCTCCGACAAAATCCATTAGCAGCTAATTGAAGCCGGGCTTTCAGAAGAGACAGAAAGGCCGAGAAAAAGAGAGATTTCAGGCTTCAGGTTAAACCTGTTTGCAGTGAAAAACGAGGAGGTCATGATGTCCATGTTCTAACTTTAGGAGGACAAAAGGTCAATAATCAATAATAATGTTCATGTGACTTTGTAAAGGAAATGTATTGATCAGGACTGAAGCCATCTATACAGAGCTGGACGCTCAGCTAGCAGGCAATAAAACGCAATAAACCTCGGGAGGAAAATGAAGGGGAATTATGTTAATGTCCAGCGTTAATATCTGTGTCACAATGTCTGTCATGGACCGACGAGACGAGATGGCCTCCCTTTCTTACACTCCGGCCTTTGAAATGCTTTATTAGTAATTAAACCTCAGAGATCACACATGGTATCTCATGGTCAGTCAACAAAGATAATTAATCCAGCTGGAGTCAGCAGGTTAGAAACCCAGCAGATGTACGTCTGGGCGAGGATGTGATGTGAGTGAGAGAGCGAGCCGCGGTACGACCAAAAGCCAGCCATGACATACACGACATCATTAAGTCATCATGATGACATTACACCCACTCAGACACCAGTAATCATTAACACAGCATCCACAGCAGTAATTAAGGCATAGTTGGGATCACTGAGTGTATTTTACCACTGTCATGCAAAAACCTCATATCTCCAGGGCTCTGAGTGGGTCGCAACTTCGAATTATGGGTTGTGCCGCTTCGCCATCAGCAGCCAGAGCCGGAGAGAGCACAATTGGCCACGCTCTCCCCTCATTACTCCTATAAGATGCTAGCCAAAGCAGCTGTCTGTAAGCTGACGTCACAGAACTGATGGTTAGTGTTCTCCTCCAAGCGTGTTTAGTGTTTAATGGCATTGGCTGACTTAGGAAACTACTAACTTGGGTAATTAGCTGCATTTTTCTCGTTTATGTTCTTAGCAATTATGGTTTTTAGAGTTGTCAGTTAGCTCGGACTGTGTTGCTGAACAAGATGAGGGCATTCGCTGTCAGTGATGCCACAGCCATCCGTGACTGGGAGTCCTAGAGAGCCTCACTCTGGCTTCACTCTTTCTGGGTGGGTATCGGCCCTCCCTCTTCCCCATGTTCAGCTGTCCAGTGACGTCGCCAGTTCGACTCAGCCTTTAGGACGGCCTTCGCTGGTAGCACTGTGTGATTGGGGGGGTTCTAACTAGAGGTTGGGAAGTGGGAGGGACTAAATTAGGGACAAAAGTGGTGGGAAAAAATGAGCAGGTGGTGATTATTGTGATTTTTTTCACAATATACGAATAAATAAAAGCTTATAAATGCAATATCCGCCAATATTGTGAGCCAGCCAGTAGTTCTTACAGTCATGTATCTCCAAACTGTTATGAATAATAAGAATAAATGGTAGTAGAGTGAAAGTTGATATGAGGTCAAGCCAAATGGAAAAAAAATAAAAAACGTAGTGCGTAGTAGCAGCGTATCAGTCTAATGCACTGCTCTGGATTCTAGCCTACTCTTCTAATGCAAAGCAGATGGTCAAGCGAATGTCTGATGTTTGTGGAGGATCTTGTGCAGTCGCGTAAGTGAGTGATTCACACTGATATCCACTTCAATGGAGGAGTATTCTGATTAATTGAACAGTACGCCGTAGTGCTTTACCGCCTCAGTCTTTCTCCAGGGTTCTGGAAATGCATCATTCATACAGCCTCGCGCGGCTCGCGCTAGAAGGCCAAGTCATTTAATTAAAACCTCGGCAGGACGTAGGAAGCAGATACGAGGACAATACCAGAAGCAGTGTTTTGAAATAATCTGTTGGAGATGCGAAGAACCAAGTTAATCAAATGGAGAAGCAGAAGACTTCGGCAAACTTCAGCTGTGGACGTTTGTTAATTCAGCTTGTGCCGGTGGAGTGGTCCAATGAGGCTTGACTAAAGACTGTTTCTTTACATAGCGATGGAGACGGGGAAGCGAGCGAAAGCAGAGGCCGAGAGGAGGAGAGCGCTTGTGGCATTTTGGCTTGCCGGAGATGAACAGATGTGTACTGCTCGTAGCGAAGCCTCTGTCTCCAACACGCTCCAGCACCTCCCTAATCCCATTTCATGCGGAAAACAACGGGACAGTGTTAAGAAACCAGGGAAAAGTAAACGGAAAGACAGCAACATCGTCTCCATGAAAAAGTAAACGCCGTCATCGCGAGTCAGCTGGAACACGCTCAGGCTTCACAAAAAAAAGTGCTTTGGAAGAAAGTACATAACAAGGACTTTTGCCCAGTTTCTACTTGGAGACTCAGACTAGGTCCTGACTGATACACTATATGTCCAAATGTTTGTGGACACCCCTTCTAGCGAATGCATTCAGCTGTTTTAGGTTGCATTCATTGCTGATACAGATGCACAGCTTGTCTAGTCCTGTAGAAGCCGAAGAAGTGCTGCCAATAGATTAGGACTCTCTAGAACGGATAAACATACACAAATCTATTGGCACCATGCTGCCTAATGCCAGACTTGGGCTTGGGGGGTATAAATCCCCCCAGCGCTGAGCTGTGGAGCAGTGGATTTTTTCTGGGATCGGTTGGGGACACCATCCCACCTCATCCCCAACTCCTTGACCTCACTAAAGCTCTTGTTATTGAATGCAATCAAATCCTCACAGCAATGCTCCTTCTATCAGATCTGAAGTGAGAGTGAAGCTTGATTATTTTGATTTCCTCTCCAAGATGAAAGCTTCTGTTGATCTCATGGGAGCAGTTTTGGTGGTCTAGCAGGTCTTGCACGGTTAAGGGTCCCCTTTTCTCTGTAGGTTTGAGTCAGTCATGGTCACTTCCTGTTTTCCTTTGATGTTTTTCTTTTGTATGCAGGCGGAATCTCTCATGTCTAATTTTTTTTAAATATTTCATTAAAAGTGAAGAAATTATACTAAACAGGTGTTTTTAAGTGCAATTATCAATGGGTTTAGTAAACCTGGCTCATTATTGAAGAACCCAGAATGTTCTGAGCCCTAAAATTAATATTGGTACTGGGGAGCTTGGTGATTAGTATGGTTGCCCAGATATGGGCTAGCACAGTGTTGATTGTCCTTGGGTATCAGAAAGGTGCTATATTATCATCCTCAGCCCTGATTGAGACAATACTCCTACCATTGTCAGCTGAGCCATCACTTGTACACTTGGCTGCGTAGGGTTAGCAACCTTACCTAAAATACTTTCATACTTTTTTTCTTCTTCGTACTGAGCAGCTTTGTTGAGATTCGGTTGCGTCAGAATTGTGGCCAAATCCTCCGCCCTGAGACTGTGCTGTTGTAGCCGGTGCATATTGCTTTCATTCCTTAATCCCGCCGCTTTTAGAGAACAAACCGAGAGAAATCCCCCAAGTTGTCTGAGCTCAGTGCCGCTCGTCTGCCACCCTGCAATCTCACGCGGTCAGATTGAGCTGCAAAGCTGCGTAAACGCAGCGTCTGATTTCTCTTTCGCATTTTCTGTTCCTTGCTGGTGTCGAGCAGGAAAGCCGCTGGATGACAAGAAGACCCTTTGAAAGTTGCTAAGAGGTGGAAAGCGTTGCATTGAAGTGAGAATTTGTTTGAAGTTTGAGAGCTTTCGAGCATTTCTGTTCAAATGAAGTCAGTTCTAGCCAAAACAAACTTTTGTCGTGTCTCCCTGTCTAGCTCTGTGTGTGCTCCTAATGTCTGAGATGATGCAAAACCCTGATGATGCAGATGGGCTTCCCTCATTGCTTTGGCTCATCTTGCTTTCTGCATCTGATTGACCAGCTAAGGATGCACCAATCCATAAACTTAAACCTACCTGGATTACCCAGGTGAACATTTACCTGGACTATAATTATGGAGAAAGAGACATTTGCAATACTATAATCACTAGGATGGAACCCTCATACTCATTAAAACACACAACTGGACCATAAAGACTATTGAGTCTTTGTGGGTACTGTTGCAGCATTGCTGTTTACATGCACACACAAGCAAATAGGCAATAGGGTGCTGACGATAAGCAGTCACCTCAGCACCCAGTAAAGCAATTAGAGGTTAGGTGCCTTGCTGAAGGAGGAAAAAGTGCAGTTCCTTCACTCCGCCTCCTGCAGTTCCTGCCAGTCCAGAGCACTGAACCAACAACCTTCCAGTCCCAAGCCTACTTCCCTAACCTGCAGGTCAAGGCTGTCCTCATTCAACCTTCACATTTAACCCATCTGTGTAAGTGAACACACTAACAGGGAGCAAAAAGCACTCTTGCTTTACACCATACCCTCCCACTTCCTACCAGTCCAGGGGATTGAACCAACAACTGTCCTGTTATGTGCCCACTTTCATAACCTTTAGGTTAAGGCTGTCCCCTATAAAACCATCTGTGGCAGTGAACTCACTAACAGGAAGGACACTCATCCCCACTTCCTGCCAGTCCAAAGAATTGAACCAACAACCTTTTAATCTCAAGATTGCTAAGCTAACCTTTCGGCCATGTCTGTCCTCATTCAACCTGGACAGTTACCCTATCTGTGGCAGTAAACACACTAACAGGGAGCAAAAAGCACTGTTCCTTCAATCCCCACACCCCCACCTTCTGCCACTGCATGGGCTTGAACTAACAACCTTCCCGTCCCTAGCCCGATTCCCTATCCTTCAGGTCAAGACTGTCCCCATTCAACCCCTCTGTGGCAGTAAACACACTAACGAGAAGGAAAAAGCAGTATTTTTTCACTCCATATACTCCCACTTTCTGCCAATCCGGGGAATTGAACCAACAACCCTTTAATCCAAAGCCTGCTATCCTAACTTTTAGGCCAAGTCTGTCCTCATTCAACCTACACAGTTAACCCATCTCTGAATGTGAACTCAGGCTGGAAGGAAAAGGGCTCTTCCTCCACTCCTCTAACAGCACTTCCTGCCATTCCAGGGGATTGAACCAACACCCTTCTAGTCCCAAACCCACTTCCCTAACCTTTAAGCCAAGTCTGTCCTCATTCAACCTACACAGCTAACCCATCTGTGAATGTAAACTCAGGCCTTGCTCTTCCTCCACTCCTCCACCCCACTTTCTGCCAGTCCAGGGAATTGAACCAACACCCTTCTAGTCCCAAACACCACTTCCCTAACCTTTAGGCCAAGGCTGTCCTCTTTTAACATGCACTCGTCTGTTGCAGTGAATACACACTCGGGCATGAATAAGTGCTGTTCCTCTACTTCCCCACTTCCTGTTGGTCCAAAGGGATCGAACCTGTCACCTTCCTGCTCTTAAGCAAAGATCAGCGTTTCAGATTTCATCCCACATCCCCAGTTATAGCCTTTAGCACCTCTCACACATCCTATATGTGTCATTTGGTCTACATTTACTTCAACCTTCTCTTCAGGTAATGAGCTTCATGACTGCCAGTTCCTGCATGAACTCCTAACCTGTTCTGGAAGCTGTACAGCCTTACACACCATACATCAGTATATCCCCTATCTCCATAAATCTAATGCAGCCAGGAGTCCCCGGATCTTATTCCAACACTTTTATAATGGCTTCTTTCTTTAAAACCTTCAAATTCCTGTTGTCATCAATCATTAAGATGGGAACAGAGTCGCTCAGGGTGGTTTGCTGTGACTGTATGAGGAAAGTTCACTTCGGAGGTGATTTGAACCAGGCGTCTGAACTGCTTGCCTCTAAAAGCTCCATAATAGTAAGCTATTAAAATCCCCCAGAGGAGGATTGAGGGTCGTTTCTCTTTCTCGTTATGGTTCCTCTCAGCGTTCCTCCTGCATTTGGAGAGCTTTTCCTGCCGCTGTTGCCTCAGCTGGCTCATTAGTGGTCTGCTCTTGGATTTCTGTACAGCTGTTTTGGGACAGTCTGTGTTGTAAAAGGTGCTGAAACAAATCAAAGTGAATTGAACTGAAGTTTAAGTTGTATTAGAGTTGCGTGAACACAGCGGGTCTTCAGCAATCACCTGCACAGAACGCTGAGCTCTTCTCTAGTGGCCATTACTGGTGTTCCTGGAGCACAGGTTCGTGGGTGGGCTTGTGTTTTGGTCATCACTGGAGGGAGGATGCTCTTCAGATCCAATCCCTGAGCCCAGGCATCCCTATTCGGCCTGGCTTTGGTGTGAAGATGGCTGTTAAGACTGCCTCACTCAAGATCTTTGATCTATGAGGACTAGGCCTTTTGGAACCATTGATTTTGGCATATTTTACTCAGATTGCCACGAGATGCGGAAGTTTTTGACATTATTTGAATCTGGCGGGTGTTCTTGGGTAAATGTGTCCTCTGCTTTTTACTCATCTATGGTCGTGAACACACACACACTAGTGAACTAGGGGCAGCTAAAAGGCAGGGATCTAGTGCAGCCCAACATTTTTAACATCAACATTTTAATAGATCATTCTCCTCATTATGGCTTTTAGAGAAATGGGTTTTTGGGGAGGGGGGGTAGTGCACTATAGACCCCTGTGGTGCGGCCTAAGCTTTCAGCCTTTGTTTTCCTTCCATTACTTTTACTTTTCTACTTGAAGTCGTTCTGAAACCAGTACTTTTACACTTTTACTGGAGTGAAAAGCTTCAGTTGATACTTCAGCTTCTATAGAAGTCTTTTAAACCCTAGTATCTCCACTTACTTCTACCTGAGGAATGAGTGTCAATACTTTTGACATCTTCGTTTTTTCCCCACCATTTCCGATCACCAGCAGCCCTTTGTTTGATTGTGACCAATGAAAGGAGCCGTGGGAATGGTCTAGAATGACTTGGAATAAAATCTAGGTACATTATCGTTCACTACAGTAAAGAATTAAGTAACATTAAGTAACAATGCATTGAGGAGGCTGGAGACAAGCCTCCAGCGTATAGCCAGAACACTGCGGAAAGACTGGTGGTCTGTGCTCACTGTGATACCCATCCTTTAACAGCCAGTTCTTAGGTAAGCATCTCTCTCTCTCTCTCTCTCTCTATCACTCTATTGCTCTCTCTCTCACTAGTCACTCGTGAGTCTGTGGCTAATGAGCCATGGAGGCCAAGGCACCTCCGGAGGTCAGGCGGAGCTTTGGGAGCCAGTCAGCACAAAAGCACACTGATGCCGAGGCCTGTAACAGGCATCACTTCATACACAGACAGGCTCAAACCTTGCATAGGGAACCCGTGGGGGGGGGCGTGATCTATACACTTAAAGGGGTAATGTCCTGCATTTTTTTTTGTGCATGTATTTACCCATAATGCATTTTTCCAGAATCTCTTTATCCTGCTTTATTACATTAAACTACACTGTAGGACTAAATAGTCGGCTGAATAGGTAAATATATGCAAATTAGATAATAAAAAATGCTATGTTAAGGAAGCTGTTTGCTGTCCTTACATGGAACTTGTGAGCTGGGGAGTGATACAGGTACACTGTAGAAGAGTTCAGACCCCTAAAGTGTTGACCCTGCACAGTGGTTCTTTGGGTTCTGCCATAGAAGATCTCCAGTGATGCCACAGCCAACCATAGCTCTAAAAAAAGGATTTTCACCCTGCAAACCAACCCAACCATGGTTCCGTTTGATCCGGACCAGTACCTGTAGAAAACAAGGACAGCACAGCGTCTCTCTAAACCAAAGCAACCACAGGTCTAGCGCCTCTGCCAGCTGGTTGCAGTATGATGTGTAGCTCCGCCCATGCCCATATGTTTCAATGACAAAACAGCCCTGCCCATTTTGCAAGCTCATATCCTTCCTCTAAATCTTTCCATCTCCAGCTTTTCCAGATTCCAGCAGTTAGTTCCTACAGAAATCAGCTTTTAACCCTTACTCTGCTTTATCATAAGAAGGCGGGGCTACAGTGATTATGAATGAAGTGATTGACAAACAGGCTTGGCTGGAAGAGACCGGTTGTCTGCACGACCCGCATAGCGCCCTTTCTGTTTATTACATGGAGGAGCTGAGTTGTGGGAATCCAGGGAAAAAATCCACTCTGCACTGAAAGCTCAGTGAAGGCGGTCTGAGACACTGAGGCTTGGTCTAGGAGAAGGGGGCTGTTCTACCAAACAAGTCTGGTTCTGCCTCTGGCTCCGCCTCTGGCCTCTACTGTGCAGTCTCTGCTTGCAAAATCTGACAACATGGCGGACAGTTTTGGCTGCAGTTATATAGAACAATTTCTACAGTCATTGATCCAGACTGAGACCACCTCTTTTGGTCGGTTAAACCTGCTATTTTGGTACGAACCAGGCTGAAAAGTCTGAAGGTCCGGACCGAACAAGGTAGGTGTGGAAGCCCCTTTAGCTTAGCTAACATAACATTACCAGTTAGCTGTCCAATAATAAGAACCTGCCTCCCAGTTCAGGTGGTGTTATGATGGGGAGTCCTAGCTAGTGGGTGTGAATTGGCAATGATTAAACTGGGAGGAGAACATTAGTGTGGGGGGGTTGTTGAGTAGTCGGAAGAAGAAGCGATGCCTGAAAAGTACTTCAAGGCCTAGACTGTAAATCATATGATGAAGATCTTCTGGCAAAGTCAAACATTTTCCAGCTTCTTTTTTTGTCCAGAAACATTTACCTCGTGAAAGCGACCATGAATCTTTAATGGCGTACCTAGATTGTTTTCATTTCCCTCTTGATTAATTTCAAGCATTTCTGAGGCGATGCTTATGGAAATGGCTTTTACTGGAATCATTTATTGACTTTTTGATTTATTAATGCAGATTTGATTCATTTTCCCACATTTCAACAAAAGTTCTTCCCTCTCGGTGAGCCTTTCGAACCCCAGGCCGTGGGCTGCATACGCCGCAGCTGAGGCTCAAACCTAAATCCCTGCTGTAGCGCACACCTCTGCCATGGGTTTTGTAGGTTTGGTGTATTTATCGATGTATTTAGCACACGGCGAGTGCAAAGGACACGAGGCAGAGGGTTTTTGAAGGCATTTGCTGTGATTGAAAGAGGCAGTAAGATACAACATCTGCTCCTGGATTTGAACTGGCCTGCTGTCTATTGCTTTGCCCCGTGACAAAATCAGATGAACGCGCTGACCCATTTTCTCTCTCCCTTTTTTTCCTCCCCTCCCACTCTCTCTCTCTCTCTCTCTCTCTCGCCCTTTCCCTCCGCTCGCTCATCAGTTCAGCTAGGCAGCAAGCATTATTTGGGGAGAAAATGCAAAGACAGCGGGCTAACACAATGAGCGGCCTTTCGACAGGCTGTGTTTTGCTGTACCAGGGGAGCGTGTTGAACCCAGCCAGCCCATCAGCCCATCACCGAGGAGAAAGGAGAGCTCCAGTGGTGGTCTCAGCTTTTGTTAGGGAGGGATGCAGGCGTGAGGACTCGACAGAGGTCCTCCCATATCGTCACTGTAACCTAAAAACCTCTCATCTCCGTCTGCAATTTTTGCCATTTTCATTTTTTCTCCATAATGGGAATCTGGCAGCTGTTCTTTATATTGTAGCACAATTCCATGGTGAATGGGCCAATCCGAGTTTGACCGTCTGCTGCCCCGCCCCTCAGCTTGCATGGAGATTCTGATTGGTCCTGCCTCTGAATTTCACTGTCTGTTGCCCCGGCCTTTAAGATGAAATAGAGATTCTGATTTGTTCTGCCTCTGAATTTCACTGTCTATTGTCCCGCCCCTAGCTAAACATAGAGATTCTGATTGGTTCTGCTTTAGAGTTTGACTCTGGTTCCCTACCCCTAGCTTAAATTGAGATTCTGATTGGTTCTGCATCTGAATTTATTTATTCTGTTGGCCCGCCCCCACCTAAAATTGAGATTTTGATTGGTTCTGCTGATCTGCCGATCACTATCTGTTGTCCCGCCCTAGCTAAACACAGAGATTCTGATTGGTTCTGCTATAGAGTTTGACTCTGCTTCCCTGGCCACAGCTAAAATAGATATTCTGATTGGTTTTGCCTCCATGTCTGACTGTCTGTGGTCCCGCCCTTAGCTGAAATACAGAATCTGATTAGTTCTGTCTCTGAGTTTGACTTTCTGTTGCCCCGCCCCCAGTTTAAATTGAGATTCTGATTGGTTCTGCATCTGAATATGACTCTGTTGACCCGCGCCCACCTAAAATAGAGACTTCGATTAGCTTTGCCTCTAAGTCTGACTGTCTGTGGTCCCGCCCCTAGCTGTAACACAGATTCTGATTGGTTCTGCCTCTGATTGGCTTTCTGTTGCCCGCCCCTATCTTAAATTGGGATTCTGATTGGTTCTGCATCTAAATCTGACTCTGTTGACCTGCCCACACCTAAAATAATGTCTCTAAGTCAGACTGTCTGTTGTCCCGCCCCTAACTAAACATAGATATTCTGATTGGTCCTGCCCACAGCTAAAACTGAGATTCTGATTGGTTAAACTTTTACTGTTAGAATTAACATCAATTTTACAGTTCCTTAAAACAGAACCCTGTGAGTCTTATCAGACTCGATGTGTAGTGGTTATGTCCCCATTTCCTATTTTCCCCCCATCTGGTCCTGAGAGTATACAAACACTATAGACAGCCAGGAGGCCTTCCCTGAGGCAGAAATCTCCCAGCGCTAACACGTGTATCCCCCAAAGCGTGCCGACACGGCTTTCGAGGAAAAACCCACACTCACTCTCTCACTCATTCTCAGCAGAAAGGGTGGAAAAAGCGTCTTTGTGTTTTTTCATCTCACATCAAAGCGGAGAGATTAGAAGATTAGTCAGCATAGTGGAAGAATTACACGTTGGCCTGTTGTCACAAACAGCGAAAGATGGTCCTTTTGTCTGACCCTCTTTCCTGACCGAAATCTCCTTGGGCCATTTTGCTGAGGATATGCGAGGATAGGGCATGGAAGCGGGATGTTTTTTTTTTATGCTGAAAGACGGAGAGCAGCAGCTGTGGTAATTGAGTTTAGCACCGTAGGCTTTGCCTGGGACGTTTTTGAAGGGGTTGGCGAGGTCGCCTCGGTGATGCAATCGGAGCGGTGGAGCGGCGAAGTTGAGCCAGCGCTCAGGAGAGTGCCCTTACCAGTGCACTGTGGGGATGCTTGGCACACGGCTTGTGGATGTTTGGCAGAGTGCTCGGAAATGGAGTGGATGGCATTACAGGCTGAAATCAGTGGCATGTGTGATATGGACCCGTTTGACTGTATGGTATGTGTTCTGTAAAGCAGTGCTGCTCTGCTGCTTCTCTGCTACAGCTCTACTTTTACACCTGTAACATTTAGCAGATCCAGAGAGACTCCTAACTTTAATTGGAGAGGGGGAGTAGAGAAGTTGAGATGTATGTAGCTGTTGATTTACTCCAGTGTGGATTTTATAAAGTATGCAGACACTATAAAGCTGCTTATTTATTGTATAGAGTTACTAGATAGTCATTAGGTGGTTTCAATGGACTTGCTAGGTGATTTCCCAGGTGGTTCTTTGCTGTGACTAAGTGGTTACTAGGCGGTTGCTATGCAGTTACAAGGTGGTTGCTATGGTATCCCAGGTGGTTGCTATGGTGTTGATAGGTGGTTGCTATAGACTTGCTAGGTAGCTGCTAGTGTTACTAGACGGTTGTTATGTGGTTCCCGTGGACTTGCTAGAAGATTGCAATGCAGTTTCTTTGTGGTTGTTCTGGTATCCCAGGTGGTTGTTATGGAGTTGCTGGGTAGTTGCTAGGATGTTGTTAGGTCATTTCTAGGTTGCTCCAATGGAATTGCTAGGTGATTTCTATAGTTTCCCAGGTGGTTGCTTTGGTGTTGCTTGGTGGTTGCTATGCCATTGAATTGGAATTGCTAGGTTTCCAATATGGCATTCCTAGGTGGTTGCTATGGCATCAGTATGGTATTGTAGATGGCTGCTGTAAAGTTTCTTAGTGGCTGTTATTGCATTCATAGGTGATTGATAATCAGTCTGATATTGTAGATGGTTGCTATGGATTTGCTAGGTGGTTGCAATGAAATTGCTAGGTTTCCACTATGGCATTCCTAGGTGGTTGCTATGGCATTGGTATGGTATTGTAGATGGTTGCTATTAAGTTGGTAGGGATGCACAGAATAATGTAGACCTGTTATTGCAGCAGCTCAGCATCTCCTGAACTCCAGAGAAATACAGCCGTGTGCGACAGTCTGGCCAAATGCAATGTTCAGCTTGACTTTAATGTGGCCGCTGCACTCGAACCCGGCTGCTGTGGGTGTATTAATTAACATTGGAAGAAAGCAAAAACTAATCATTCATAGGTGTTGACCGTCCCGACTAATCACTCCTGTTAGAGGTGCCAGCGGACCCGCCAGCAGACAGCTGGCTTCAATACCATTAATTCCAGTGGGACAATACTGTTTGTGTGGTCCTGCCTTCAGAAGCCCAAAACAGGGGGGTGGACCTCATTAGAGATGCTCTAATGGTCAGTGGATAAAGCCTCTGAGGTTTCAGCATAGCCCTGTAGTCTGAGTGTTTTATGAGTACAGTGCTTTACAACAGGAATGGAGGTCACTGATAACTAATAGCACACGGTTACTGAGTTAAATACACTGCATGTCCAAATGTTTGTGGACACCCCTCTTAAAGAATGCATATAGATACTTTAAGTTGCACTCATTGTTGCACACAGCTTGTCTAGTTTGTGTTGAAAAAGTACTGCCAATAGAATAGGACTCTCTGGAGCAGATTAACATCATGAACCTATTGGCAACATGCTGCCTAATGCCAGGCGTGGGCTAGTAGAGGGGTATGAAGCCCCCCAGCATTGAGCTGTGGAGCAGTGGAAGAACTGTGTTCTCTGGAATGATGAGATGGTGGTATAGCCAGTAGTTGTGGGATAAGGTAAGGTGCACGGAGTAAGGTAAGGTGCACACTAGTGAACTAGGGCCAGTGAGTACACACACACCCAGAGCGTTGGGGATAAGTTTGGGATGATGAGGTGGGGTGGAAATCTTTCAACATCCTGACCTTCTAATGCTCATTTTGCAGAATGCAATCAAATTCTCACAGCAGTGCTCCTCCAAAATCTAGTAGAAAGCTTTCTCCTCTGGACAGTAAAGACAGTTACTCCAACAGTAGCAGGATAAGCTCATTTTAATACCCTTGATTCCATCAGAAACAATGAAAAAATAGGCGTCCCAATACTTTTGTCCATATAGTGTATGTAATTACACAGTAGTATCTTTGCTGAGTCAGCTAAATCTCTCTCTCTCTTGCTCTTTCTCGGTGTGCAGGAGTTTGCAACGCTGACCAAGGAGCTGAATACATGTCGGGAGCAGCTTCTGGAGAAAGAGGAGGAAATCTCGGAGCTTAAAGCAGAGAGGAACAACACCAGGGTATGTGTGTGTGTGTCTGTGTGTGTACCAGTACAGCCAAAACTCCTCCCAGTGCAACCAAATCTTCTCCCAGTACAACCAAAGCTCCCTCCAGTACAACTGAATCTCTTCCCAGTACACCCCCCCCCCCCACATGTTTAACTGAAGCCCCTCCCGGGACAACAAATACTACTCCCAGTACAACCAAACCTCCTCCCTTTACAAGCAAACTCTCCTCCCAGTACAACCTGGATGAGATGGTGCAATTGAAATCCCTCCCAGTACAACCAAACCTCCTCCCAGTACAACCAAAACTCACAGTGCAACCAAACCTCCTCCCAGTACAACCAAACCTTCTCCCAGTACAACCAAACCTCCTCCCAGCACTTCCAAACCTCCTCCCAGTACAACCAACCCCCTCCCAGCACTTCCAAACCTCCTCCCAGTACAACCAAACCTCCTCCCAATACAACCAAACCTCCTCCCAGTACAACCAAACCTCCTCCCAGTACAACCAGTCCCCTCCCAGCACTTCCAAACCTCCTTTCAGCACAACCAAACCTCCTCCCAGTGCAACCAGACCTCCTTCCAGTACAACCAAAGCCTCTCCCAGTACAACCAAACCTCCTCCCAGTGCAACCAAACCTCCTCCCAGTGCAAATAGACCTCCTTCCAGTGCAACCAAACCTCCTTCCAGCACAACCAAACCTCCTCCCAGTGCAACCAGACCTCCTTCCAGTACAGCCAAAGCCTCTCCCAGTACAACCAAACCTCCTCCCAGTGCAATAAACAGTTCCTGTCAAAGCTGCGTTCAGAGGTCGGACACATGGTCAGACACACAGCTCAACACCACTCACTTTCATCACATATACCAATGAAAACTTATTCCAGTTTGTTGAATTTATAAATGATTGTGTGTGTGTGTGTGTGTGTGTGTGTGTGTGTTTAAATGTGTTGCACAGCTCCTCCTGGAGCATTTGGAGTGCCTGGTTTCACGTCACGAGCGGTCTCTGAGGATGACTGTGGTGAAGAGGCAGGCTCCTCCGCCCTCAGGAGTCTCCAGTGAGGTGGAGGTGCTGAAGGCCCTGAAGTCTTTATTTGAGCACCACAAAGCCCTGGATGAGAAGGTACCAGTGTTTCCCTCCCTTTTCTCTCCCTTCAGATTTTTATTAGCTAGAACTACAACAGCTGACAGCGCAAAAATGGGTAAAAAATAGGAATAAATAAATAGACAAAAAGACTGAAGCGTCTTGGTGTCTTTTTTGTCTTTTTTGCATGTTTTCGTCCTGATAGGTGCGCGAGCGACTGCGTGTGGCTCTGGAGAGAGTGACTACACTAGAGGGGCAACTGGCAGCCACCACTCAGGAGGTAGGAGCTTATCGTCTCTCTAGAATACTGAAGCATAGTTGTTCTGGACTCGAGTCTGGACCTCCCAGCTAACATGTCCATGTGGAGCCTGTATGGGCCTCCTAACTGTGAACCAGAAAGATTTGTCTTTGGGACATGCTGACCCCACATATGCATGCCCACCAGGGTCAGTGATGGGACCAGGAGGGGTTAAACATGGGCTCCACCTGGACTTTTCTTAAAGAGATTTAGACCCTCTCCCAGGAAGCTAAATGCTGTTCTAGGTCTAACATCATGCTTTAAACCTGTATCTGCCATTATAACAACCCTTCACCCATTATAATCCACCTGTGGGATCCCGTTCTTCAGTTTGACCCTATTTTTTCACGATAGGACAGAATACGGAGATGAATTTATACCACAGAGAGTGGATTACTAAACCATGTTTTTAATAGAGATGTTTTTACCATCCGACTTAGGCCTTAGTCTTTTTTTGTGGATGAGAAGATGTAGGAGACTGAAGTTTTGGGTCCTGGTACATTTACATTTACGGCATATAGCTGACTCTCTCTCTTCTCCAGAGCGACATACAAGTTTACTCGTATTATAGAGGCGGGCCAATGTAGAGTTAGGAGTCTTGCCCAAGGCACAGGATAGTCAACCAGACCGGTTGACACCAGTCTCCCACATGGTGAAGTAACTCACTGGTACTGGTGTTATTCGTTGTACCACACCTGGTAGAGGTCAAGCCCAAACCTGACCCTGATCAGATCAGGCCTGATTGGTACCTCTTAATTGGAAAACCTGAAAAAAAACATTATTTAATGGGGTTCTGTCAGGCTCAGGTTGGGTCGAGGACCTCTAGGTTCCTCGGCTCCACTAAATGTGAGCGCACCTGGTTTTTGGCTTATTAAGCCAGTCGGGGTGACAACGGGTGACTGTGGCCAGTTGGTGAAAAGTCATTTGAGGCATTTCCTGAGCGAAGTGCTCAAACGGATTCATTGCAGTACTTCAAAACGATTCTTATTTAATGGTACTGTCTATTTATCCATATGATTGGATAACTGGGTCAAAGCCTGCAGCGGTGGAATTCAGCTGAGACACTCAGTGTTCAGAGTGTGTGTGCTTTCACAAAGATAGCTACAATATTAAGGGTTTTTAAAGGAAATTAAAAGAGCTTAAAAGTAAAGCTAAGGTCATATAAGTTTATATACTGCATATAAATAACGTTATGTAATACACTACATGGGCAAAAGTATTGGGACACCTGCTCGTTCATTGTTTTGTCTGAAATCAAGGCTATTAAAAAGAGCTGATCCTGCTTTTGTGGAGTAACTGTCTCTACTGTCCAAGAAAGATATCTTTCTGCTAGATTTTGGAGGAGCATTGCTGTGAGGATTTGATTGCTTGCATTCAGAGACAATAACATTAGTAAGGTCAGGATGGCTTGGATGATACCACCACACCTCATCATCTTCAACTCCCCAACCCATCCCAAAAGTACTGCACCATCATTCCAGAGAATCCAGAGAATACAGCTCTTCAATGCTGGGGGGCTTTATACCCATCTACTAGCCCACGCCTGGCATTAGGTTCATGTCGATTGGCTCCAGTGAGACCTTCTCTGTTGGCACTGTACTGTACAGGCAAGCTGTGTTTGTGCATTTGCACATCTGAGTCGTAGAGGACTGGTTTCCCCAACTGAGATTAAGCCTAGTCTTGGACTGCAGAGCATTCTGCATGGTATGTAATTAGACTAATACAGATGTGTGTGGGTGGGCACGGGTGTGTGTAATCAATTTCTGCTTTCATAACTGTCACGAGTGCGTATCGAATTTATGTAGCTAATGCATATTTTGGCACCTGCGTTTATTTCATGTGCATTGATTTTCAGGATTCTGTGACACTTATCAAGACATTTAGATGCTCTATGGATTCACAGCTAAACAACTAATCTAAATAGATCCCTCCTCTCAAAGACCAGCCCAGCCGAATCGCAGAGGCCCTCCCGATACGCAGGAGCTAAAGCAGTGGCGTCTGTGGAGGCCGTTTAGGTTTAGATGTGACTGCGTGATCACGGCTGGATCAGGGGTCTGGAGGCGTGCCACTGGTCTCTGTCCCCTGTTTGCAGCAGGCACATGAGGAGGCGTCTCGTATCTGTCCCCTGTCCCTGACCTGCTCAATAACCTGGACCAGGCTTCTGGGCCTACCCTCTACCATCGACTTTCTACCCCTTGTGGACCATAGTAATACAGTAGCTCCTAAGTCACATCTACAGTTGGGACAGCACTAAAAAGGGACAAGCAGATGCTTGACAGATTAACCCTATGTTTTTTAATCAGTCATTATACAGACAATATTGTGATTTATTTAGAGGTATTTGATTTAGCATCTCTTGTATATCTTGAGTCCCACAGGGTTCTGTTTTAGGACCTATAAGATTGATGTTAATGGTTACGTAGTAATGTAGTTATGATAGCATAACTATGTTTGGGCTACAGGTTTTTGGGGGTTAACTGGTTCAATGCCCTTTTTTAGCCAGATGGACCTTTCTTTTGATTGTCTGTCCAAGATCCTAATACTAACAGTCTGGTAGTGGAAATAGAAGATGGGTGGAATCTCATACAGAAGTAGTTGAACAATAGGTGTTTCTATTAAAGTGGACGGCCAGTGTGTATTAAAAAAGGGTCTAGGAGGTGTGGAGGGGCTGCTTTGCTTACATCCGCTTGTAGTGCAGGTGCTCTTAAGGTCAGTACGTGTGTAAATGTATGTGCGAGAGAAAAGCTCTCACATCTCGGAGCAGTGCTGAAGCTGGAGGCTCAGGTAGTGCCCTCTCAGCAAAAAGACAGACAGATACACACACACACACACAAAGCAACGGCGCTGCTCACACAGCTTACTGCCCTGAGCCAGGAGGAGCACACGAGGAGGTCATGTGTGTCAGAACACTTTCCATAAATACAGACTCCATCTCCTCCATCTCTCTTGGCTTCTCTCTTTTGCTCGTGGTCTCGGTCAACCTCTGCCTTTTTGCACCCGTTCCCTCGCTGTCTATGTCCATCCTCCTCTGTCTATCCTATGTCCTCCCATTTTCCCTTGTCTCTCCCTTGTCCTGTCATTCGAGATCCAGCGAGTAAGCTGCTGTCAAGCTAAGCGCTACATTTCTTCTGCCTGAGTGGACCTCCAGGTTTTAAGTGCAGACTTTAGTGTAGGACATGCTGTCCATGCTGCCCAGTGTTCATTAAAGAGTTCGCGTCTGAGAGCCCAGGATGATGTACGAACTACTTTCCTGAACCCTGGCCATGGTTCACGAACTGGTCTTGCCCCTATGAAATAAGCAGTCGCTTAAGCAGAAGCTAATGCATTCATGTGCAACAATATCTGATCAGGAATGGGAAATGGGAAAACTCTATGCACCACATAAGACTCGTTCATGGAAGGGTGAGGGAGTTCAGGCAGGATGCATCCTGGTGCATGGGCATCGTATCGCTATAAGATTATTATCGTTCACCCCCAAATTCCTCTGCGACAAGGAGCTGACGTTAGCCACTACGCTACGCTAGCTTCTTGTTCGAATTGTCCCGTTCCACCTTAAATGCTGCAGTAGAGGCTTCATTTAAGGCGGAATTGGAAAATTCGATACCGAAACGTGTTTTTTTTAAGCTTGATATGAAAAAATGGGCCGTAATCCGTTGAAACTAGCGTGCTTATTGTATTTCTTAACAAAGAAAATTTGTACATTCGTGGGTCCCTTTGGTTGCTTAAGCAGCCATCTTGCCAAAGATCTCAAAGACTTTAAAAACTCTCTGGGGTAGCCCTAACACTTCACTCTACCCCTCTGTCCCAACAAGAATAGACATGAACATGCGACACGGTGGTGTAGGGCTAAGTGATGGGGGCAAGGGGTGAAATGGGATTGGCCAATAAGAAAGTGTTTAAATTTCAATACCAGGCCTTACTCAGCTAGTCCCCGCCCGGGACTGAGTGCTCCACAGAGGAGAATTAATCTCCAGAAATGTTCTATACCAGCCTGTTTGTCTCTCTGCATTGCTTCCCCTCTCTCTCTCTCTTTTTCTCTCTCTGGCAAATGATTCTAAGGAGCTCTGTTGTAAATATGCGAATCACGCTCGCCCGCCCTCGCCATCCCAATGCCAGCATGCAAATCTTCATCTTCGTCTTTTAATTCCCTGCTTTATTTTGACTCGCCACTTTCACATTCATTACATCACATGTTGGGCTCCAGTGTGTGTGAGGATTCAAATGTAAATTGCCTCCCAGTGTTTTATTAATACCTTAATAACATGGTGCTTTTAAGCACAATGATAAGTTTAATTCCACAAAATGGGTAATTCTTTCAAATCTTATCTCCCCGGAGACTCCGGGCCAATTTAAGTGTTTCTCAGCTATTAAAAGCAAGGCTTTTAAATCCTGCCATCACTGAAAAAAGCATGTCTTCATAGAGTACGGCGAGGAAGGGGAAACGGAAGCGAAGTGGTTGAGTGCCACCCTATGGATACTTGCAGGCTTTTGACTTACACACATTCTTTATTTAGGCCTAGATTTATCGCACATGACTGCCCCAGTGACAGTAAGACAGATTTAACAGCACAGTTTTCAAAAGTTTTCTCTTATTTTTCGTTCTTTTTTGGAAAACCAAGAATTAACCCCCTCTTTATTTAATAGTTTATGTAGAAAATACTGTTAATACATAGAAAATACTTGTGGGTAACACTTAAATATAGGAAAACACTGTAAGTCAAGTGAAATCAAGCGGTTAGAGCTTTGGGCTGTTGATGACAGGGTTGTGGGTTCGATACCCGGGCTCAGCAAGCTGCCACTGTTGGGCTTTTGAGCTAGGCCTTTCACCCTCTCTGCTCCCCGGGTGCCACAGCAGTGCAGTGTGTGTTTGATCAGTAGTGTGTATGTGCACGGATGGGTTAAATGCTAATGGAGAATATGGTTGGCAGTCTTGTCTTACAACTGTCGTTGTCTCAAACCAGCTTCACAGGAATCCAGTAACAGGTCAAGAGATCAACATTAATTGATCATTTAATCAATTAATCATAAAGACCCTCCGGCGAGCAAACCGAAGGCAACAGCAGCAAGGAAAAACTCCCACAGGGCTGCAGGAAGGAACCTTGGGAGGAACTAAGACTCCTCTGGCCAGAACTTCTTAGAAATTATTGATGAAAGTGTCCTGCTCAGGTGTGCTGATGATATAATTATAATATAATTAATATAATAATAGTAAAGATGGTAAGAATAGTGAGAGTTATGGTGGTAATAATAATGATAGTAGCATATAGAGACCATGTAAACGTCAACATAGTCAGTAGGCAGGTAGCAGTAGCAGTCTGGTGGGCAGCTGGTCTGATGCAGCTAGCAGTGGAGCACAGCGGTCCACAGTCTTCCATCGGAGACAGGCCAGACACGTGGGCAGTCATTAACTCAGAGAAGGTGAAGAGATTGGATTAGTTGTGATTGGATTTATGGAGAACAGAGAATGTGAACAGTATCAGAGTGTGACTGTAACAGCTTGATTTGAAGGAGAGTGCCAAAAGGTAACACAGACATGGGAGCGCCCTAAAAAACTGGCATCCAGCCGTACCACCATCCACAACCTCAAAGGCAGCCATATTCATCACTTGTGTTGGACACAAGTGGAATTTGGTCCATGCATGATGGTGAATGCACTGTTTGTGTTTGTGGCATCATAAAAAAGGCTCTGTTTTTACCCTCAACATGGGTAAAACATCAAATTTGAGATTAAAGGAACATTTCTTGTGTTCTCTGTTTTCCACAGCTTTCTATGGTGCGTCAAGGAAAGTCAGAAGGGAACTCAGTGGACAGAATGGATGGCTCCAAGCCAACCTGGAAGGTATGTACCGTAGCCGTAGAAAAGCCTATATTAAAACCGATAGGGTTTATATTGTTATACAGTATATACTTATTGTATAATGTTGCCTTTATCAGCCATTCAGTTTATTTTTAATTTTATTCAGTTTATTGCCGTGCTTATTTAACACTCACACTGTAGATGAAACGCTGACAATACTAAATCCAAACAAACTAAATTTGATTTGCAACAATGTCGCCTGAAAGGGATACATTTTTCAATACATTAGTTTTCTATAGTACAGATAATTCTACAAAGCTCTAAGTCTGCACAGGGCTGGGTTTCCCAAAAGCATTAACCCTCTAAAACCAAGTGTTTCATATTCGATACATATTTGAGTTTTTGGGACCTCTGCAACATTAAAAAAATAACTACCCTACATAATCATTAATTAATTATAGAATCAGTTACATGTGATATATGACAGGTTCTGAGTGGCACCATGGCTCAAGGATCACTAGTTCGAGTCATGCAGCTTCACCATCAGCAGCCAGAGCCTGAGAGAGCACAATAGACCATGCTCTCTATGTGAGGGTAGATGGCGCTCTCTCCCCTTATCACCCCCATTGTGTTTGTTAACTGAAGTATCAGAAAATAGGTGGTGGCTGGGGTAACTGGCACAGCTAAATTAAATAAAATGAAATATCGGATACTATATTTTTTATTTATTTATTTTATTTATTAATATTTTTTTAATAATTGGTCAGAAGGTCAACTAGGGCTGGGCGATATGGTAAAAATACTATATCATGATATTTAAAGACTTTTTTTATCACAAAATTTATCATGAAACTGACACTTCTATTTAGATCCTCTCCTGTACTGAATACAGTGATTTACTCAACATCTGCTGCTCTTCATCTAATTAACCCAGTCTAATTACACTGTTAGTAATGAATCCTGCAGCTGATTAGTGATTATTAAGCACTAACAGTCTCCTCCATATGATATTATTGTTATCAAAATAAAATCTATCACAATACTACATCAAATATCATCATATTGCCCAGCTCTAAGGTCAACCCCTTAAAGCATAGGCCAATGATGCAGTTCTTAATCCTACAGTGAAAACTATCATAAGCTTTTTACCATACCAGATTTTGTGGAGTCCCGCAGGGTTCCATTTTAGGGCCTATGAAACTGATGTTAGTTATTGCAGTGAGGACTGTATATACATTGCATTACTCTATATAGAGTTTAAAGGGATTAAGGGGTTAAAGAACTTGAATTGTCTTGTACTTTGTGATGGTTTAAGCTTTAACCCTTAACACAGAAAGGCATATTACACATTAAGGTGTATTACTCAGTTACTGCAGGTGCTTCTATACAAACTGGTGGGGCTTTTCCTTGGTAACAGAGGTTAGTAATAACACTTTCAGCCCACCGGCGGGTCATAGGCTGGTTAAAGGGTTGAGTGAGTATCACATTGAACACTCTCCCCACCAGTGAAGGTGGTCTTTACTAAAAGCCGAAGAGGCAGGAGGACGATGGCATTCTTACTCTCTTATTATGTTTATTACACTGTCTGTTCAGCAGCAGCGTCACCATCTACAATATCTTTTTCACGCTTCACTTAAAATAGAAACTCGGTTAAGATCACTTTACCTGCCGCAGGAAGGGCCGAACGACCTTCAGTCTCTGCTAAGCAGGCACTGTGTGAAAGACTAAAAATGCCAAGTCACTCTCAATTTAGCCAAGTTATAATCCAATAGCTTTTGCTATATGCTGTTTATTTTGCCCCATTCCAAAAAGGGATACCCCCTCTGCTCCAGCGCCTTTCCTGCGGATGGTGTCCTCCCAGGCTTCCATTCTGCAATGAAGTATTGATTATGTTCCAAGCACACGCTTTTGCCCTTTCAGACTCATCTCAGCTCTGGGGAGCTCAATCGAGTTACGCTTCCACAAGTGTGACTCAACCTAAATTGCCAGTCAATACTGCTGTGGCTAATTTGACTGTTGGTCCATGTTTTGGAGCTGTAATCATAAGACCGTCTTCCTGCTTTCGAGGCACTGTGTCGGGGCACTGAGAAGGCAGGCTTTCGAATGCATGGGATTTTTAGCAGTGGGACTGTTTGTTTTGATGTACCTGTGCTGTCATTGCCAGGTAGCTGTGATTTGCTGCAGCAATAATCCTGCATTAGCAAGAGCCGTAGCTGTGAGGCCTATGATTAGCATTAGTGGTCTTATTCAGGGGTCTGGGTTTCATTAGAGCATCACTGAGTCAGCTAGGAGCAGCTGCAGTCGGGAGGCTTTTACAGGAGTGTACTCCAGATTACCGCAGACCATCATTTTAATGTGTCCCTGAACTGGTCACTAAAATGTACTCTTAAATTTTGACAAAAATATTGGGACACTTGCACATTCCACCTACGGGAGCTTCTGTGGCATCCCATTCCAAACCCAAAGGCATTAATATGGTGTTGGTCCCCCTTTGCCTTCAGCTCTAGCAGCAGCAGCAGGTCTGGAGCTCTGCAGTTACTGAGTCAGTTGGAGGCCCTCGGCCCTGACCCCACTCTGTAACTTTACATGGTCTGACAGACACTTGGTGGCTGAGCTGCTCTCTGTGAGCTGTTCCTCCTAAACTCTTCCACTGTTCAATAATAACACCACTCATGGCTTATTTAGGAGGGTAGGGAGGAAATTTCTCCAGCTGACTTGTTGTTGTTGGTGCAGCGGTGTCTCCTATTACATACAGAACCACGCTGGAGTTCAGGGAGCTCTTCAGAACCTCCTGTTCTTTCACTGATGTGGGTAAGAAAGACAGACTGCAGGACTGAGGCTTGTTCTTTTTAACGCACCTGTTGCAATGGAATTGAATGAAACACTCAAATTCAATGATTAAGAGGTGTCCCAATACTTTTGTCCATAAAGTGTATTTAAAGCACATGATTTTAAAATCATCGTAAAGTCATTCTTTCAGATATGGGACTAGTTTTTTAGAGGGAAGAATTTATGGTAATACGATACCAGGACTTTTGGACCCTTATAAAAAGCACAAGCAGCTCCAACATTTATTTACTGTGTTTCTCCAGTGTTTAAAATGTCAGAAGCACCGCTTTGGTAAGACCTTTACTTGCTGCATTTCTTGGGTGCTACGTCACAGAAGGCTGTTCCCAAGTGAAGAGCCCTTCTTATAGGCCTAGAACTTTTCGCTTAGGCTGTGGAACGCTGCTATGATACCAGCCTCATGTGTCAGAATGTGGAGGCATGTTTCTTGTAGGGACAGCAGAGTTACATCTTTGTAAAGCAGCTCTTGGTGTACAACAAGTGAAGTGGGCCTAATGTTGCCCCAATATTTCCTCATTAGAGAACAGTGTGTGGCCTGCTGTCAGTCGGATCTGGTCGCACCACAATGCCTTTCTTCTCTAAAGGTGCTTCACATGGTTCCTTGAGCGATGCCATAGAAGAACCACTTTTGGTTTAATCAAGGTTGACCCATCCAGAGATGGAACGGTAAAGAAACTTAACATCAAGAGAAGGTTCTTCACCCTCCCATTACATCTCTCTGACCAACATGTTTCTTGATTGTTAAATTATCTGCTGCACGTCCAATCAGAGAGCCTGGCGCTAACGCGTGCTGTATCCGGATAGTATCCAGATCTACTTTGAGCAGATTCTGTTTCACCTGTCATTAAAAACTAGTCATCGTCATGCGCACAGCCCAGCGCATCCTCAGGGTTCAGCTTCCAAACCTTCTAGATTTATACCCCAGCCGCTGTCTGAGGAAGTCAAGGAGGATTATTAGGGGTATTAGCTGGAGCTTCTGTCCATCTTTTTTACTACCCTGAGGGACGATGCACCTACGTTTTTCACTCACCTTTACACCTGTGTAATGAATGCACGACCAGTCTGACCCTATGAGGTCCGATTTTACTATCTGATCTGAAAAAGCACATTCCTTCTTGTAAACAAAGGTTTCCGCTTGTCTAAAGGAATCCGATCACAGAAACCGCATCCTGTTCACACTTGTATTAAATGTGGTCCGATCACAGTCCGATCACAATGCGTCTTGGGGATGTTTACACCTGGCTGTCCATGCAAACAATGCCAGATGTAAACAGACTCAGACATGCCCATGTGCCTATTTTTCTGTCCACATCAGCCATCCATATGCAACCCTACACTACATCAGACTCAATCAACCACTTAATGAAACCAAGGGTAACGTGGTTTTCTGTGATATGAGCCCTGTAAGAGAAGCCTCGACTCAAAGACTTGCTCTTGGGAGGACCTGGAAGAGACTCAGAGGTTCTATCTTTACGCGCCTCTGGAGTGTGATGCACCAGTTTTAGCACCATTAGCAGTGTCACGTCTGCGGAATACGCCCAGACGCCAGGGTGGATTTTAACAGCACTGCCAAGAGGGGTAAAAAAAAAAAAAAAAAAAAAAGGGGAAACGTCACCTTGCAGCAACATGACACATTTGTGTTTGGGGAGAATCAAGGCAGGCCTCGGATACTTCCGGAGGGGATTTAGTACTGTGGATTTTAATAGCACTCCAAAAAAGCTGAGAGGACATTCCCAGACAGAGCAGTCTGGGTCCAGACTATGGTGCTTTCCCTTAAGGGGCCGAGAGGAGCCTCCCTGGAGAGGAGAGATAGACTGTCAAAAAACTGACAGCCGCTGCTCAACAGGTGTGCAGTAGAGGCTATTTTAGTGTTAAAAAGATTCGTTGCGATGTTTCCGTTTGATCTCAAAGGTTCTGAAGAGCAGAAAAATCTGAAGATGTTGTACTGAAGTACTGTACTGAAGATCAGTACTGAAGATGTTAGGTATGCGTCCATATGGGAATTGTGGGCTGAGGACAATATCCTGTTGATGTCGGCAAATCTGATGTTGCCAATATATAGACATGTAGAAAATGTAGAAACCTGGAGAAATAAATAGAAATAAAACATGAAATACAGCAGTTTTGGAGAACTTGCCCAGCACCACTCAATAAATGCACTATATACACTATAGGGACAAAAGTATTTGGACACCTGCATATTTAATGTTTCTTTTTAAATCAAGGATATTAAAAAGAGTTGATCCTGCTTGAACTGTCTCTACTGTCCAGGGAAGAAGATTTTCTACTAGATTTTGGAGGAACATTTCTGTGAGGATTTGGTTGCATTCAGCAGCAATGTTGGATGATGATCAGCACCCTCATCTTACCCAACTCCCCAACTCATCCTAAAAGTACTGGATGGAGCTCAGTCTGATCAGTCCAGCAAACACAGCTCAGTGCTGGGGGGCTTTATACCCCTCTAGCCCACGCCTGGTATTAGGCAGCATGGTGCCAATAGGTTCCTGATGATCTGCTCCAGAGAGTCCTATTTTTTCTATTGGCAGTACTTCTCCACGGGTTCTAGACAAGCTGTGTGTGTGTCTTGGGTAGCAGTTGGTGCAACTTAAAGTACCTGAATGCAATAATTAAAAAGGGTGTCCATAAATATTTGGACATTCCGTGCACATGCTCAAATATCAGTTTGACATTTCTATCAGCTTTATAAGCATCTTTCTGGCGCTGATGCAGAACCGGAACCGCTCGCAGTTTTCAGCAGTTACAGAGAAAACGGGTTTGTGTCAGAGAGCTAATTGAGAGCTCGGCAATTAACAGGAGTGGAAAAAAAGAGTGGATGAGAAGACGCACAGGAGAGAGGGGAAAGTTTAAAAAGGCTGATTTAGTCAGGCCACCTGCTGAGGTCTTGCATCCAGAGTTCCCTCTGAAAGTTTATTTAATTAACACCCACAAATTAATTCCGCTTTAGACGGAGAGGTGCATCAAAACATCCGCCTACCCACATTGCAGTTCTGTGCGCAAACTGCTACACACACACACACCCTTTTTGTAGGTCAAGATAATTAAAAGCAGAAGGCTGCATTAGATGGGCAACAGAAGCATCATGAGAGTTAAGATTCTGTCAGCAAAGAGTGCACTGGGACCTATAGAGGAAATTCATGCCTTGCTGTTTTTTCAATACAAACACACATAGATACACACCCACACACACATTTATTTTCTAGAGTAAGTAAAGGTCTGGCAGCAAACATCTAGTTATTCAAATTAACAGCTACATTAGAATAAATACAAATAAACACTACACTGTAGGGCCAGGCGGTGGCGCTGTGGTGAAGTCTTTGAACCATTTCCCTCACTCCGCAGGTCAGCTGCTTCAGAGCTGGCTCCTGTGTTGTCCCATCCTGTGCTGCCTCCCCTGCCAGTGGTTCCATCCACCCATTCTGTCCCATATCCGTCCCATCCCCGGCTCAGCCCTTTGTCCAATCACCTGTCCATCCTAATGTCCTGTGTCTTATCTTGTCCCCTGTGTCTGTTGCCCAGTTCCTGGCTTCTCCACTGGGTTGACGCCCTTGTGGACGTCCAAATGCCAGGAAAAGTTTGTCCTCAGGTTCCACAGGACCCCACATATGGGTCAGTGATGGGACCCATGTGATATTAAGGTGGGCTGGATGGGTTAAGCATGGGCCGCATCTGGGTTGTACACTGTGCATGGGGCCTAGATGAGCTCAAGGTGGGCTGTATGTGGTGGCTGGGTCCTTTGTGACATGGAGCATTTCTATTGGTCCATTTATTGTAAAATTGTGCCACCATATAAGGAACAACTACCAGGTGCACATCAAACCGAGCCAAAGAGTTTCACACACAGATATGCACACACACACACACACACACACACACTCATGCACCTGGGTCTCTAGAGACCATATTGCTAGCACCTGAAATTCTTGCGCACAGAGCAGAGGTGACCTGTCCTGCAGACTGAATATCTGAGCTTGCCCCTCTTGCTGGCTCTGTACCCCCTCGGTACTGTCCTGAAGGGTAAAAGAATCCTCTCTCAGCAGTGCGGGATGTCAGAGCTGAGCTAATTTCTGATGTGAAATCAAGCGCTCTTCTCCTCACACAGCCCTCCAGAGCATTCTTCTACTGCATTAGCCCACAGTTCTGTAGGAACAGTTGGAGCAATGTTCCTACTGTGAGATATTTAACGCCCCATGTTTCCTTTACTGTTACCTTGTCACACAATAAACTGTGGTTCATTTGCAGTTGTAATTGTACAAACCTTTATTTATGCCTGAGGCTGGGCCTGTTTTTGTTACTGTGACAGAAGACTGTCCTGTAATGTCCTGTGGCTCTTGTACAAAGCAGTCAGGGCAAGAAAAGCTCCAAAGCTCCTTATAACTAAAGTGTGAATGGGTGGGGCTAAGTAAATAGGCAGATTTATATAAATATATATATATTTTTTTTTTGTGACATCACAAAGCCAATGAAATCATGGCCAGGGGCTTCATGGGTTCAAATCCTGAGAACTCCTGCTTTGCCATCAGCAGCCGTAGTCAGAGAGAGCACAATTGGCAGTGGGTACTCTCTCTGGGTGGGTAGATGGCGCTCCCTCCCCTCAACGCTCTTAAAGCAATTTTGGTCCCCAACACTTTCCTTTGAGTGGGTCGGCCACCTGGCAAAGCAGTTCGAATAGATAGATAGATAGATAGATAGATAGATAGTTATGTCATTATATTGATCTCTACATGTTCAACAGAGGCTACCCAACGGCTCTATCGATGTCCACGACGAGGCCAGTCGCTCTCTGGAGCTGCAGGAGCTGCTGGACAAGGCCAACAAAGAGCTAGCGACGAGTCGTGAGCGGTCTAACACCTTGAATTCCCGCGTGGCCGAGCTCGAAGGTGAACTGGCCACCGTCCGCAAGGAGCTGCTGAAGAGCGAGGAGCTGAGCACCAAACACCAGAGAGACATCCGAGAGGTGAGCGTGATCCACACAGATAGAGAATAGCCTCGGACCAGGGAGTTCTCTGATCAGCTATTCTTATACGACTTGGTTTTCCCACTTTACCTTAGATGTGGTCAAATGAGACAAATTTTAGGAACCACCAATCTGTACTTTATTTATTTAGAGATCTGCTACCAAGTTTGCAGTGCGTGATCAGTGTGCGTTATGTGGGGAATGGGTATGGTTATTTCGGTCAGTGCACATGTCAATAAAGTCATATCTTGTTATTTATTTTGTGTGTTTGGGCCAGTTTGAACTGTGGTGTTATTTGGGAGCTCAGTAAGACAGTGTTCAGGTCAAGTTTCCAAATCCAAATCCTCTTAAAGATTTTGCCTGATCTGGTAGCCATGTGGATCCGTATGTTAGTCAGCTCTTCCAGTATACTGCATTCAATGAGGCCATGGGATACAAATCAGGCAAAAGCAAGGAAAACACACAGGTTTGAGATGGTTTGTGTTTGGAGTAGAGTGGGTTTAAATCACAAGTAAGTTGCAAGTTGTTTCCTAACAGTATATAATAAAGTTAATACAAATAAAAATTAAACATCTGTCACACAAAAACTGTCTCAATTTGTGCCTGAACTGGAATCTGGCTGTTGTTCTTTACATTATGTGAAAATATTATGATGAATGGACCAATAGAAATGCTCCAGAATGACTTGCATTAAAATATTTTTACATAGATTTTTGATATATCTCATTCATCTCCAAAACAGCAACTTTACAGGAGAAGAGAAAAACTTTCTAAACTTTCAATGAAAGTCAATGTAAAAAAAATCTAAAAGTAAATTTGGAGCATTTCTATTGGTCCATTTTTCATGAAATTCTCATACAATGTAAATAACAACTGCCAGATTCACATTATGGAGAAAACCAAAAAAAATTACAAAAATGGAGATACAAGGTTTTTGCATGACAGTGACAGTAACATAAAACATTAAGATTAATTAACCATTAAGTAACCACTGGAGTTACACGTAGGTCCCAGCCCTTTCCCTTCCCTTATACTCTACTCACCCACTACATTGCAAGCTCTATCAGGTAGGCCCCTCCCTTTCTGTGTTGCTGACGCTGTTTATGGTCCAATCAGCAACACTTTCACCCATCGTTGCACATTTAACTCAACGAAAATGACAAGATCCTTGTGTTTGTGGCTGTTTATAATCCGATCAGCAACACCTCCACCGGGACGAGGTTAAAGTTACACTTGGCCTTCCCTTCACCATCACCCACTACATGGGAGCCATCTCCTCACAGGGGTCATCAGCTTGGCACCTCCCTTCGTCAGTGTTTCGCTGAATTAAGCCCACGACACCTCCGGAGGGCTGACGTCCCAGATCCACTCCCCTCCAAGCTCACTTCATGGAATTTCACAGGATTGTATGTAGTGTACATAGTGTATGTATTAGGTTATATTATATAGAGTAGTTGGGCTGCCCTCAGTTCTTCCTCCATCCCTTTTCTTTACATCAGGGTTCTTCAAATCCAGTCCTGGATGGCCAGTGTCCTGCACTTAAACACACCTGGATCAAATTGTCTGTTAATCACCAGGTGTAGTGGGTTTACTTTAGCAGAGAAATCAGCAAATCCAGATCCTCCAGGACCGGATTGGAAAACCCCTGCTTTCCATCCATGGTTTTGCATCCCTTCCACTTCACATTTGACCTGTCTATCATATCAGCTACGTCGTCTAGTGCTGCGATTGGTCAAAAGTGTTGTGGTGGTATGATTTCTTGGGTTCACAAGAACAGCGGCATGTCCTGGGCTTAGTAAAGCTCCTCACAGGCTGTTTAAAACGCAGAGATTTCTGATGCACAGTTAACACAGGATAAGACCGGAGAGGAAGCAGAAATGGATTACTCCAGCAGTCCCAACCATGAAGAATCTTATTTCTTTCAGCCAGTGAAACACACTGCTGCCAAACACTGGTTTTCACCTCACACGTCGCACTGAGGCCTGAACTTTGGCATTATTGGCATTATTGTTATTATTATGTTGTTATTTTTTTTCTCTTACTATATGCCTGTTTGACAGGCGATGGCACAGAAGGAGGACATGGAGGAGCGCATCACAACTCTGGAGAAGCGCTACCTAGCCGCCCAGCGAGAAACCACCTCCATCCACGACCTGAACGACAAGCTGGAGAACGAGCTGGCCACCAAGGACTCCCTGCACCGGCAGGTACGGTCACTGATTCCACAGCTAGGCCCAGAGGCTGGTAGGCGAGGGAGGCTGGGGTTCATCTGGAGTTCGTTTGGAGTTCACCTGGGCTATAAGAGGATCATCTCCAGTTCATAAGCCGTCAAAACCGAGTTCAGCTCCCCTCCACGTCAGTGTTGCGATGCCTCAGTCAGGACTCAGCTGGTGGGTTATTCATGATGGCTGATCCCGGACCAGTTAGATGGTCTTGAAGAGGTGTCAGAGGAGTCTTTGGAGTTCTGCTTTTCTTCTGGCTAAAGGGTTCTGGTAGGTGTTTGTAGAAGAGCCCGGAAGCAGCAGCAGTGTTATAGCATTACAAATACACACAGTGAAAAAACAGACATGCTGGAGAGAAAAACAGGCCAAGTGTGTCTGTGTATGTGTGTTTGTGTGTGTGTGTGTGTGTGTGTGTGTGTGTGTGTGTGTAAGTGTGTGTGTGGTATGTGTGAATATTTCATCACTCAAGGCCGTCAGAACAGGAATAAAAGAGACTTTGCAGTGATAGTAACTCTGATGTTTCTTCCGGCAGAGCTTATAAAAGGTTTATGTGGGTGGGGGTTTGGTATGGGTGTGGGCGTGGGTGTTGGGGGTGGGCGATATGACCTCAAATGTCTACCATGATAGAAGCCCCCTTTTTAACCCCTTTAAAAGTCATCAGATTCTTATGGATTACAGCTGGTTGGTTTGGCACAACAAATAACACCACTACCTGCCAGTGAGCTACCACACCATGTGTGAGGCTGGGGTTCGATTCCCGGGCTGGGTGACTGTGCTGCGCTCCTTGGGCGAGACTCCTAACACTACATTGGCCTTCCTCTGTAATACAAGTGACCTTGTAAGTCGCTCTGGATAAGAGAGTCTACTAAATGCCATCAATGTAATGTAAATGAAAAGCCCTATTGGGAGGGGATTAGGGTTACATGGGGAGGTGGAGTAGTGTAATTTTACTGCAGGACGTCTGACCGATTCACACAGGATAAGAAATCTCAGCATAAATAACTGAGGTGGGAGTGGCTACTCCATTAACACACTGCCATTGCCTCCAAAAAAACCTAGAGTAGTCCTCCAACCAAAAATGCATGTTCATAACCCGTATGTGGGCTTAAAGAAGCACCCTGTGATCTGGGTCATTCGACTTGTGCAGTCGAGTGGAATTGTGTAAATGTGGGTATTTTCATGTGTGGATATGGTACCGCTATACCTGGATGTATACTATGTGTGTGTGTGTGTGTGTGTGTGTGTGTCAGAGCGAAGAGAAGGTGAGGCATTTGCAGGAGCTGTTGGAGCTGGCTGAGCAGAGGCTGCAGCAGACGATGAGGAAAGCTGAGACGCTGCCGGAAGTGGAAGCTGAACTTGCTCAGAGAGTGGCTGCACTTACCAAGGCAAGCATAAACACCCACACACACACACGTATTGCATTACTGCAAGAAAGATGCTGAATAATGAGGAAACATCTGACCAGAGTAATAATGCACTCTGTGTGGAGCAGTAAATATACAGTAAATATACAAATATACTCATCTGCGTTCAGGAAATTACAGCCGAAAACTAATATGTGAAAAAAAATAGAACACCCCCTAAAAACTACATTTTATCTTTATTTTACTGATATTAACCCTTCAACAAGTATGGTTCCACCGGTGGGATTTACCGTGGCTGGTCCCTGCATGGTAAGGTCCCACTGGTAGGATTAGCTGTGGCTGGTTCCTGGTTGGTATGGTCCCACCAGTGGGATTAGCCGTGGCTGGTCCCTGGTTGGGACCCTCCCACCAGTGGGCTTAGCTGTGGCTGGTCCCTGGTTGGTACCCTCCCACCAGTGGGATTAGCCGTGGCTGGTCCCTGGATGGTATGGTCCTACCAGTGGGATTAGCCATGGCTGGCCCCTGGTTGGTACCCTCCCACCTGTGGGATTAGCCGTGGCTGGTCCCTGGTTTGTACCCTCACAACAGTGGGATTAGCCATGGCTGGTCCCTGGTTGGTATGGTCCTACCAGTGGGATTAGCCGTGGCTGGTCCCTGGTTTGTACCCTCCCACCTGTGGAAATAGCCGTGGCTGGTCCCTGGTTGGTAAGGTCCCACTGGTAGGATTAGCCGTGGCTGGTCCCTGGATGGTAAGGTCCCACTGGTAGGATTAGCCGTGGCTGGTCCCTGGATGGTAAGGTCCCACTGGTAGGATTAGCCGTGGCTGGTCCCTGGATGGTAAGGTCCCACTGGTAGGATTAGCCGTGGCTGGTGGTGGGGGGGGGGTTACATTACATTTCTATTAATTACATTTAATAAATGATGTCTTAATACATTTCTTCGGTTGTGTGAGTTTAGTTAGATTACCTCAGCGTCTCAGTATTGATCACATGAACATCTGATCTCCAGATGTTTAAATATGCTCAAAAGGTCGGTGTTCTAAGTTTTTCACATGACTGTATTTTGACAGTATCAGCCAGCAGCCAGACAGCAGATCCTTTAAGTCCTGTAAGCTGTGAGGCGGGGCCTCCATCAGCATCAGTGAGCCTTACGTACCCATGACCCATGAGATGAATTTAGAGATGCTCTGACCCAGTCGTCTAGACCCTGTATGTCCACCACTTGACAGAAGCCACAGTAGATGAAGATCATCAATATTTTTCAGTTCACCTGCTAGTGGTACTAATGTTATGGCTGATTGGTGTAAAGATACAGTAGTTTCAATGCGTAACACTCAACCTGCAGAGTAGTGAATTCCAGATCACTGGTACACTGAAGCTAGAAGCAGATTTCCCAGTTCAGTAAAAGCTCTCAGACAGGTCAGGGTCATGGTGGCAATTGGGCAGGCAAAGTCCAGGCAACCCTTTCCTCAGCCACTTTCACCATCTCCTCCTGAGGGATTCCCACATGCTCCCTGGCCTGCTGGGAGATATAATCCCTCCGGTGGGTTCTGGGTCATCCCTGGGGTCTCCTCCCACTTATACCACAGGTGTTTGAATCCAAGGAAAATAAAGAAAAGCAGTAAATGGATGATTATTGATGATGTTTAAAATGATAATGAGCCCCTCCCCCATAACGAGCCCAGAATTGGTCCTTGTGTATTCGGGACAAGTGTGAAAACACTCGGAAGTTATATAAAGTTGAGGTGTAAGTACAGAGCTCCTCACTGCAGTGTTGGACGTCTTTGAGGGCTGGATTAGTGGGTCACCGAGGGAAAGAGCAGAGATTCAGGGCTTCAGAACTTCTGCTCTCAGAGACACAATGGTGTCGAATCACTGATAAACTGGAGCGTCCTCCTCCTCTGTCCTCCACACTGTCACCAAACCCTCCCAGCTCCCTCAGCAGAGATTTGTCTCTGTCTGTCTGTCTGCTGCTCTGTCTGCCTCTTTGTCTGTCTCTGTCTGTGTGTGTCTGTCTGCCTCTTTGTCTCTCTCTCTGTCTGTCTGCTGCTCTGTCTGCCTGTCGCGTTGTCTGTGTTTCCGTCTCTTTCTCTGTCTGTCTCTGTCTTGCCTCTCTCTCTGTCTGTCTGTGTGTCTGTCGCTTTGTTGATCTATCTTTCTGTCTGTGTCTCTGTCTGCCTCTGTCTGTGTGTGTCTGCCTCTCTGTCTGCCTCTGCCTGTGTGTGTCTGTCTCTCTGCCTCTCTGTCTCCCTCTTTGTCTATCTGCCTCTTTCTCTGTCTCTCTGTCTGTCTGCCCCTCTCTCTGTCTGTCTGCCTCTTTCTCTGTTTCTCGGGTTTCCTTTCTATCTTATCCCTACTCTCTCTCTCTCCCTCTCTCTCCCTCTCTCTCTCTCTCTCTCCCTCTCTCCCCCCTCTCTCTCTCTCTCTCTCTCTCCCTCTCCCTCTCTCTCTCTCTCTCCCTCTCTCCCCCCCTCTCTCTCTCTCTCTCTCTCTCCCTCTCTCTCCCTCTCTCTCTCCCTCTCTCTCTCTCTCTCTCTCTCTGTTTCTT